>NC_141540.1:77909772-78072727 GCF_021556685.1 Rattus norvegicus | reverse complement strand
AGGAGTCCTCCAGGCCTTCAGCAAATCAGCCTTTGGGACTGAGTGTCTATTGATTTTCAGACTCTCCAGTATGGGGTGGGGTTGAGGGATAATACACAGGCAGTGTTGGACTCTTCAGCCTGTACAATGCTATACAATGCAACCCAATGATCTCCTTTGTGGTGTGTGTTCATTCTATTGGTTTTGTTCCTGGAAGGAACCCTAGTAATACAACAAAGGCCATCTAGCACAGGTTCTCTCTCTCTCTCTCTCTCTCTCTCTCTCTCTCTCTCTCTCTCTCTCTCTCTCTCCCCCTCCCTCCCTCTGCCTCTGTGTGTGTGTGTGTGTGTGTGTGTGTTCCTGCCAAAACATTCTTTGCATCTGAAACTAAGAGCTGAAACATTCCCGCCCCCCTTTTTTTCTGTAGACCAGGCTACCCTCAAAGATCCACCTGCCTCTGCCTTCTGAGTGCTGGAATTAAAGGTGTGTGCTACTGCTGTCCAGAATCTCTCCCTCTTTTAAATTCCTGTAGTCAGTTATCATAAGATAAGTGACCCAGGTCCTCCAGCCCAGGAATCCAATCCTAATCTGAATTTCGTATAGATCAAATAAAGCACATATACATTTAAAGATTTCTGTGTGCAATATTTACCAATCAATTCAAATATGTGTATATTACCAGCATTTATTTTTGGGCAGTGGGCAAGGACAACTTGTGGGTTAGGGTGTTTTGAAGCAACTTATACTGCAAGTATTTTCTTTGTTCCTATTTTTTTTTTAAGATTTATTTTATTTATATAAATTCACTGTAGCTGTCTTCAGACACACCAGAAGAGGGCATCGATCCCATTACAGATGGTTGCGAGCCACCATGTGGTTGCTGGGAATTGAACTCAGGACCTCTGGAAGAGCAGTCAGTGCTCTTAACCACTGACACATCTCTCCAGCCCTATGTTTTCACTGTTGAAAGATACAGTAACTACTCCTAGCACAAGCCCTTAACACTTTCGTTTCACATTCCTCTCTGTCCTACATCTTTATGCCACCTAATAAATCTTGCCTAATTTTAACCTCAAAGCAACATTTGGACTCAATAAGAGGAAGTGTTTGTTCCAATAAGTGGGTGTGGAGCATCCCTGCCCCCAACCCAGATGGTGGGTATGCCTTCCCCCGATCCCTGTGTGCTAGGAGGTAGATACAAGTAGGTAGTGTCCAGTGAGGACCTGCACCCTGAGGAGTGATTGACACATTCCCCAAAGATAGGTGATTTGTCCCTTGACAGCTTCATAAGACTCATAAGGGACACACACACACACACACACACGTATGCACATGTGTGCACACACATTGCTAAGCACCTCATGTTTGTGATTTCTTGTTATTGTTTTGTTTTTAATGTATAAGTATTTCTAGGTCCCTGATGTGTGTATGTCTTCACATCTTGACATCAGAAATTTAATATAACATAAAGTCCCTGCCTCAGTGTAACTGTGGAAAATTCACTCTGCCATTAAGGACCCTGTAACAACGTAAAAACCAACGTAGCTACAATGTAACAGAAATTTAAAAATCCCTTATCTTCCCCATGACACAGGAAGCAACGGAAAATAGGCCAAATGTTCCTCTTCTCTAGTGTCTAGTTGTAAGCCGTGGGGGCTTTCCCTTGGTTTCTGTTAGCTTCCTGCACTTCCGTTAGTGTTCATGTTCCCTCAGTTGTAGCCCAAGACAAGGACTTAGGGGCTTGCTTTCTGGCACTGGGCTGCATTTTGGTCCAAAGAAACTTCAGGGTAGACACTAAACAAACCGGTGTTTACTTTTTCCACGCCCAGGGGACCCGAGTAAATTTGACGAAGATCCCCGCTGGGAGGGAGAAGTTGGAAAGGGGAAAGCCTCTACTTTGTGCACATTTGCAGCCAGGGAGCAAGCTTTGTTTGCCCTGGGCATTATCGTCTAATTAAAAGGGTAAGGTAATATATGGATAATGACAGATAATTGTCCTCAGAAACAGCTCTTTGTGAGGTTTGCCAATCAACTGGCTGGGGGTGGGGAGATCACGGTTAGGCTAAGAGAGCGTGCTTTTGGGAGACGCTACATTATAGCACAATGAGTTCTGTTAGAAGTCAGCGATGCTTCACCTGGGGTCACTCTGCAGCCACCTGGGGATGGCTCCTGAACCTCTCAGCCGGGCCAGCTCCCAAACCTCAGATGCGTCAGTCCCTTATGTAAAATATCCTAGTATTTGCATGTAGCCAACACACATCCTCCTGCACATGCATATGATCTCTAAATAGCTCCTAGGGACTTAATATTCTACAATGCAAGGCTGTGTGATAGCCATGTTGCTTAGGAAGTGGCAAGGAAAATGTCTGCGCATGCTCAGTCCAGAGGCAGGCTTTTTCCTCTTGAATATTTTTGATCCTTGCCTGACTGAGCTGGCAGGAACAGAACCCGCAGGTATGGATGGCTCAAGTGTCCCTGCCTCCTTGGCTTGACTTCAGGGAGACCGAGGGTCCCAGAAGGCTGAGGCTGGTGGTTGGCTTAGTGGGCCAGCTTCTCTCGGCTGCTCCAGCTCCCCTTCTCGCCTGTGGCCGCTAATGCAGGCTCAGCCGGATCGCTCTAGTTTTCAACCTGAGTCTGTTGATACTTTGCTTCCCAAGCCAAGTTTGCCAGAACCAACAAGGCCAGAGGTGGAATCCCTATCCTAAGAAGTCCAGAGAAAAATGGGTGAGTCAAGCTTCACCTGGCAGGCTGCTAGTTCCTCTTTCAGGGAAGGCCTTCTGCCCACATCCTCAGGGCGCCTGTAATTACTATTGACATATTTCTCCTTAAAACATATTTTTACTGTGGCAAAAAAAAAAAAAGTAGCACAACGTTTGTTATCTCAGTGTGTTTTACGGGCACATAGTTCGGTTGTATTGTGTGTATTCACGTGGTCACTTACCTCCACCGCCCAGCTCAGAAACTCTTCTCAAACTTCCAAAATGGATGTCCAGACGATTAAATGATGGCTCCCTGTTCCTCCCTCCTCCTCAGCCCTGGCAACCGTTTGGCTTTTCACCTGACAGGAATCACACAGTGTTTCTCTTTCTGTGACTGGCTTATTTCCTCGGCATGGTGTCTGCCGCATCCACCCATATTGTAGCCCTTGGCGGGACTTTCCAAGGTTGAATAATATAATAATAATATCCCATTATGTTCACTCTGCATTTTGCTCCTTTTGTTTGTCCTGAGGATTGAATCTTTCTTTCCTTTTATTTAATTTTCTTCCTAAAACAAACTTTTTTTTTTTTTACATGTATTTGTTCCCTGGGGGGAGGGTACCACAGAACACACATGAAGGCAGTCAGCAGAGGGCATGTGGAATCAACTCTCCTTCCACCATGGGGTCCCTGGGGGGTGCGGATCAGGCTCGGTAACAAGCACCTTTCCCCACTGAGTGCTCCTACAGTCTATGAAATCTCCCTTCATGTTTCAAAATCATTTGGGTTGTTTCTGCATATAATCGATTGTGAATTATGGAAGCCGGATGCCTTTCAGACTCTCTTGTCAGTTACCTCTGATACGAACTCAGGAGTGAAACTGGTTAAAAACAGTGGGTCACCGCAGCAGCTCTCTGCTCCCAAACCCCGTGGGAGAGAGACCTCACCGCCTGATCAGGTGGGCACTCCTGAGGCTGCAGAGCAGAGGAGACCACCAACACTGCCCACCCCTGCCCACATCCCTGGCCCAAGAGGCAACTGTATAAGGCCTCCCGTAGGGGAGGGCCCGGGAGCGGCAGGACCCCTGCGCCTGAGACACCGCCGGAACCTGAAGGAAACAGACCGGATAAACAGTTCTCTGCACCCAAATCCCGTGGGAGGGAGAGCTGAACCTTCAGAGAGGCAGACACGCCTGGGAAACCAGAAGAGACTGCACTCTGTGCACATCCAGACGCCAGAGGAAGACACCAGACGTCATCTGGAACCCTGGTGCACGGAGGCTCCCGGAAAGAGCGGCGCAGATCTTCCCGGTTGCTGCCGCCTCGGAGAGGACTTAGGCAGTACCCCACGAGCAAACTTGAGCCTTGGAACCACAGGTAGGACCAACTTTTCCCCTGCAAGAAACCTGCCTGGTGAACTCAAGACACAGGCCCACAGGAACAGCTGAAGACCTGTAGAGAGGAAAAACTACACGCCCGAAAGCAGAACACTCTGTCCCCATAACTGGCTGAAAGAAAACAGGAAAACAGGTCTACGGCACTCCTGACACACAGGCTTATAGGACAGTCTAGCCACGGTCAGAAATAGCAGAACAAAGTAACACTAGAGATAATCTGATGGCGAGAGGCAAGCGCAGGAACCCAAGCAACAGAAACCAAGACTACATGGCATCATCGGAGCCCAATTCTCCCACCAAAGCAAACACGGAATATCCAAACACACCAGAAAAGCAAGATCTAGTTTCAAAATCATATTTGATCATGATGCTGGAGGACTTCAAGAAAGACATAAAGAACTCCCTTAGAGAACAAGTAGAAGCCTACAGAGAGGAATCGCAAAAATCCCTGAAAGAATTCCAGGAAAACACAATCAAACAGTTGAAGGAATTAAAAATGGAAATAGAAGCAATCAAGAAAGAACACATGGAAACAACCCTGGACATAGAAAATCAAAAGAAAAGACAAGGAGCTGTAGATACAAGCTTCACCAACAGAATACAAGAGATGGAAGAGAGAATCTCGGGAGCAGAAGATTCCATAGAAATCATTGACTCAACTGTCAAAGATAATGTAAAGCGGAAAAAGCTACTGGTCCAAAACATACAGGAAATCCAGGACTCAATGAGAAGATCAAACCTAAGGATAATAGGTATAGAAGAGAGTGAAGACTCCCAGCTCAAAGGACCAGTAAATATCTTCAACAAAATCATAGAAGAAAACTTCCCTAACCTAAAAAAAGAGATACCCATAGGCATACAAGAAGCCTACAGAACTCCAAATAGATTGGACCAGAAAAGAAACACCTCCCGTCACATAATTGTCAAAACACCAAACACACAAAATAAAGAAAGAATATTAAAAGCAGTAAGGGAAAAAGGTCAAGTAACATATAAAGGCAGACCTATCAGAATCAACCAGACTTTTCGCCAGAAACTATGAAGGCCAGAAGATCCTGGACAGATGTCATACAGACCCTAAGAGAACACAAATGCCAGCCCAGGTTACTGTATCCTGCAAAACTCTCAATTAACATAGATGGAGAAACCAAGATATTCCATGACAAAACCAAATTTACACAATATCTTTCTACAAATCCAGCACTACAAAGGATAATAAAGGGTAAAGCCCAACATAAGGAGGCAAGCTATACCCTAGAAGAAGCAAGAAACTAATCATCTTGGCAACAAAACAAAGAGAAGAAAAGCACACAAACATAACCTCACATCCAAATATGAATATAACAGGAAGCAATAATCACTATTCCTTAATATCTCTCAACATCAATGGCCTCAACTCCCCAATAAAAAGACATAGATTAACAAACTGGATACGCAATGAGGACCCTGCATTCTGCTGCCTACAGGAAACACACCTCAGAGACAAAGACAGACACTACCTCAGAGTGAAAGGCTGGAAAACAACTTTCCAAGCAAATGGTCAGAAGAAGCAAGCTGGAGTAGCCATTCTAATACCAAATAAAATCAATTTTCAATTAAAAGTCATCAAAAAAGATAAGGAAGGACACTTCATATTCATCAAAGGAAAAATCCACCAAGATGAACTCTCAATCCTCATCTTCGGTTGGTTTATATACAAGTGTGCAATTTCTAGGCTTGAAAGTAAAATGATGCTATCTGGTGCTGGATAGAGGAGCCTTATTTTTTATTATGGCAGCTTGCTATTTTTGTAACATGGTGATTTGGTTGAACACAATAAAGTACAGTAGTAACTGATCTCCCCTTCTTCCTGGATGAGTGAGGAGATGATTAAATGTTGATGTCAGCATCCTTGAGCATATTCAGATGAGCTTCTGCTTCTGTTGAAAAGGATGCTGTGTTTGATTGTGGTCCGAAGCTTTGAAGCACTACTTGGCATCTCCTTCCTTGGAGGTCTCACTGTTTAAACATAACAGATTTGATAGCTTGTTGGTAAGGTGAGGTCCAGCTTGTTTCCACTAGGTCATCTTTATGTGAATCCGGTGGTTATACGGTTTTGTTCTAGGGATATTTCATTTTTTTAATAACGGTTTTAGCTGACATTCATGGAGAGAATGAATCCTTAGAACTGTGCCACTAGTGAAAGGAAATCCTGTCTAGAGTATGTTTCTTTACAAAGCTGTGTCACACCATCTTTTGGGCCCTCTGCTGGAAAAGTAGAATCAAGTCTCAAATAATGCCTTTTAAATTGTATCCTCTAGTATTATAGATGTAGGACAGTACTGTATCATACCTCTGTGGATGTAAAATAGCTTGTACCTGCTTTATGATATGTAGTAGTGACCGTGCTTTATCAGAGCTGTTTTTAATGATGTTGCTCAGAATGTTTTCTTTCCAGATGATGATTGAGAAGCTAATTTTAAAAAAAAAATGGTGCCAGGTACCACAAGAGTAACAGAACTGTGCTGTTTTCTCGGGTTTTGTTTTTTTACTTTTTTTTTTTTTTTTTTAATGGAGTGTGCTGGATGTCTCTACAGTTTTGTTCAGATGACTGCAGAACCTGGAAAAGCTGTTGCTGCTGTTGCTGCATAACACACTGCTATTATTGGTCTTTTTATATAAATATAAATATATATATATACAGATATATAATTTGAATTTTTTGAAACTTTAGCTGTGCTGTCAACTTTGGAAAAAAGTATCCCCGTTTACTGTGTTGAGTTGGCACTGTACAGAAATTAACAGCCATATTGGTCTAGAAATGTTGAACTTAAGTTTTTTCCATTTGTACAGGGGTAACACACTGTATTAAATATGTAAGGTCTTATCTACGTGGGTTTGATTACAAAAACTAATAAAGTATTCTCTAAATTTAAAAAAAAAAAGAGAACTATGTAAATCCATGGTTCTTTTCATATCCTGTTTTTCAGGAATCCCGTAGGCGAACCTTTATCAAATTATTATATAACAATAATAAAGATTTTTTAATTCTTCATTAAATAAAAAATAAAAAATAAAAAAAAATAAAAAATAAAAATAAAAAAAAAAGCATGGAAGAACGATTCAGCCCCATTCTTCACAATGCACATCTTTGTCAGGTGCCATGCAAACCCAAAGGAAGGTTAAGAAGCCTTGGCCACTGTCTCTGCTTAGATCTGGCTCACCCTCAGTTCTCCACCTCTCCCAACCGCCCCCTGCAGGGGTTGTTGGTCTGAAGTGAGCCTGCCTCCTCCCTGACTCCAGCCCATGCTGGGCACAAAGAGGTCTTGGGGTGGAAAGCCCCCCTTGGGGCTTGCTCCCTTTGTCATTAGCAGACATCTCTGTCTCCAAAGGAAAAACAACGACCAGAAGGTTAAAGGAGTGAGGGTGGGGGTGCTGCACCTCAGTCTTGCTGCATGCTATCAAATGTGCAAAAGAGACTGGGTCGTCATGTCAATACATAGAGCATACAGACTGCAGGGTTTCCAAAGGCGAGGTCATGCACACGCCAAGGGCACCATCACCCAGAGTTCCCTCTAGCTCCCAGGGACAGTCAACTCTGTTGTTTTTTATTTAGAAGTATGGGAGCTCTCCCAACTGCGTTTCTGTTTGTACTCATGGTCTTCCAGTCCTGAAGCAGAAGCTGCAATTACTGCTCACGGCGGCTTCTTGGAGAGATTCCTTGACTTGTGAGCTGTGGGCTTCTTTAACTCACATATCTTTCTGCCTTTCAGTCCGGTGCCTCAGACTATGATGCTCTAACCCATGGTTTCCCTGTCCCCCATCTCTGCCACAGCAAGCAAACATCTCCTGTCCCAACTTTTTATTAATAACAAGGCTTTAAACATTTTTTGACCTAGGCAAACTGACTTATTTAAATGCAGCTTTAAATGAAGAGAAAGACAGAATGCGTTTTTATGTAATTCTCGCCCTAAAACAAGGCCAATCCTCATCATTCCTCAGAAACACCAAAGGGATTCAGATGGCTGTTTGTTTACTTGGTGTGTGAGGGACCAGAATGGGGAGATACCATCTCTCTCTGGGATGCCGCTCTGCCTGCCAGAGGGCAGGGGGCTGGTCCCATCTCTCCATAGAGCACGGATACTTGACTTTTACACCCCACCATTCTGGCTGAGATGAGAGGGAAGATGGGCAGAAATCATCCCAGGCATCTGAAACGACTGTCCTACTTGGACAAATCAAGCTCCTCTCAGCACTCAAGCTTCTGACTACCTGTATCCCCTTAAACTGGATGCCCAGAGCTAGCTGCTTCCTATGCACAGGGAGGGCACACCACCAACTGCCATTCTAACTGTCAGTGGGGTGAGAACTCTTCTGTCCACAGTCACTGCTGTAGGGTTGGCCCCTGTCAGGTGCTGGCTTGACCATGCTGCACCAGCACAGGAAGCGAGCTAGTGGTTTTCACCTTCACAGCATTGGGTTTGCCTGGTACTGATTAAAACCCAGGTGTCCGGGCTCTGGCCCCGAGATCAGCATTCAGTGGGTATAGTACTTAGCAAAAAGCCCTTTCCAGGAGGTTATAGACCTCAGAGCCTCAGTATCTAGGCACTCTGGAGATCTGTAATCTATTTTAGTAGATCTGTTGTTTGGTGGCCTTGAATTAATTAGATTTTATTTTATGAAATATATAATGTTATTAATATATAAATAATGTTAAATATATAAAATAATATAATATTCCATATTAATTAGATTTTATATGTAGCTCTGGCTGGCCTGCAATCCACTATGTAGATCAGGCTAGACCCACACTAGATTTTTCTTACACGCAAATTCTTCTGTCACTAACAATCATCTCGTTTTAGACCCCAATTTCCCTGTTTTGTTAGAAGAAGGTTTATTGTTTATGAACACCAGGTCCCTTCTTGTCTGTCTTTCTTTCTTCTAGACTTTTTTTAAATTTTTTTTAAAGATTTATTTATTTATTTTATGTATGTGAGCACACTGTCACTCCCTTCAGACACACCAGAAGAGGGCGTCAGATCCCATTATAGATGGTTGTGAGCCACCATGTGGTTGCTGGGAATTGAACTCAGGACCTCTGGAAGAGCAGTCAGTGCTCTTAACCACTGAACCATCTCTCCAGCCCTCTTCTAGCCTTTTATGGCTACTAATTTTGTTATTATTTGATGGCACTGGAAGAAGTAAATAGGAATTTGAAGGAAAGGGGCAAGAAGGAGAATAAAGTACTTCAAATACCACCTCATCCGGGAAGTAATCAAAAAATAGTATCTGTTGGGCTGTCCATGTAGCTCAATGGTGGGGAGCTTGTATAGTGTGTGTGAGGTCCTGGACACCAACAAATATAAACAACACACACACACACACACACACACACACACACACACACACTTTATGGTCTCGAGATTCCTTCCTTTTTTGAATACGAGGAGAAACTGCCTTGCCTTGGGTTCACCTTTCATTGACTGAATAAAATGCACATGAACAGAGAGCGTGCATGGCCTCCCCCTTGCTGGAAGCCTGGGAGAAGCTACTACGCAGGCAAAAGCCTAGGTGTAGAGCCAGTGGCTCATTCAAGGAGCCTTCCTCTTGTTCCCTTTTGTTTTCTCAAGACGGGGTTTCTCTGTGTAGCCCTGGTTGTCCAGGAACTCACCCTGTAGACCAGGCTTGCCCCAAACTCACAATAACACATCTGCCTCTGCCTCCTGAGTGCTGGGACAAACGGATGCACCACCGTTGCCAAGCAAGGAGCCCTCTTGACAGCACCGACTTGGGATTTTGGTTTTGTTCTTGTCTGATGGGGCTTGGACACTATGGTACGTGTGAGAGTGGAGCCATGCTTCCTAGGTTCCTGCTGCAAAAAAGCCAGAGCAGTGCGCCTGCCTCTGAGAGAAGCGGCAGAATGTTCTAGGATTCTCTTAGCACAATGCCCACTTTGCTCTTCTGTGGGTCTACTTTTTCCTGTTCAGAGTGCTGACTACAAATAAGTCACTGTTACCCGTTACTGACTTCACACAAAACAAATCACTAGTTACAGACGCATCACGTAAATTCTTTCTTGCCACATCTGTGTATAGCCCCAACCTGTTGGTAAGTAACAAGAAAATGCAGGTACAATCCTCTTTGGAGTCGTAATCTCAACCTCAAGGTATCTTAAAACGAGACATCTTTGCCGTCCTTAAGAGACTCCCTAGGCTGGGCACACGGGATATACCTTTACTCCCACACTTGGAGGGCAGGAGCAGTAGAGCCCCGTGAGTTCCAGGTCAACCTGGTCTACTAGAAAGTTCCAGCATGGTCAGGACTACACACAGAACCCTGTCTCAAACAGAAACAGAGACAGACAGACAGACAGACAGAGGGAGAAAGACAGAAAAGTCCCTAAAACCTGCCATTCTCCTGCTTCAACTTCTAGAGTCCTGAGACCGCAAGCCTGTACCTCCTCAATGAGCTGAAGTAGGGCGGTTTCTGATTGCTATGGAAGATAAAATGGAAGTCAATTATTTTACTTGTTCAAGAATAGGACATACTTTTTAAAAAACTTAATTGTGTGTGTGTGAGAGTGTGTGTGTGAGTGTGTGTGTGTGTCTGTGTGTGTGTCTGTGTGAGTGTGTGTGTCTGTGTGTGTGTCTGTGTGTGTATATCTGTGTGAGTGTGTGTGTCTGTGTGAGTGTGTGTGTCTGTGTGTGTGTCTGTGTGTCTGTGTGAGTGTGGGTGTGTCTGTGTGAGTGTGTGTGTGTCTGTGTGTCTGTGTATGTGTCTGTGTGAGTGTGTGTGTTTCTGTGTGTGTGTCTGTGTGAGTGTGTGTGTTTCTGTGTGTGTGTCTGTGTGTGTTTGTCTGTTTGAGTGTGTGTGTGTCTGTGTTAGTGTGTGTGTCTGTGTCAGTGTGTGTGTGTGTGTGTGTGTGTGTGTGTGTGTGTGTGCCTGCATGCGTGCATGTGTGCAGATACCCACAGAGCACAGAGGCCAAAAAACAAAGTGTCAGGTCCTCCAGAGCTGGGTTATAGGTAGCTGTGAGCCTTCCTCTGTGAGTGCTGGGAACTGAACTCAGGTTGTCAAGTGCATCTCTTAATACTTTTGTGTTGTAGGTCAGGCTGTCTCCTTGTTGCTTTTTCCAGATGAGAGCGTCTCTGGAAAGAGTTCAGCTCCTAAAGTGCAGATTAAGAGCAATACTTAACATTTCACTTTCTTGAAACGAGCAGGCAGCAGGCTGGATCAACTGACTGATGTGCCTAGGGTTATGGCAAATACATGATGAGAGCATAATAATCAAGTCTTTTGATCACTCTCAGTGTTACCTTTCCATCTGACTGAATCATCTGTTGGGGTTTTTTATGGTCCTGTGTGTCTAAGCGACTGTGACAGAAGGTGACACTGGGGAGTTGCATCCTTACATTGATCACCCCAGCGCCACAAGCAGGTTGGCAATTTTATTAATATTTATAATTTAATAATAATTTACAGTTTAATAATATTTATTAAAATTCTTGGCAATTTTATTAATGAGCTGTGTAGGATCAGGTGCACTATTTTCATGCCTTGCCCCCCAACTTTTGCTTATAAGAGAAAAGGCCTCTCTCTAGAGTCAGGCCAAACACATACACAACCTTCACACTGAAGGCACACAAGCATGCAGTATGCCTGATCAGGATTGAGTGAGAGACCTGAGCGGAGGGTGAGTAAGAACACTCATGGGGAGACATGAGCGGAGGGTTGGAGTGGCCATTCAGCAGGTAAACTATACACTGTGCCTGAAAAGAGACTCTGAGTGTTCTTTGAGATGTGTTGCCTTGAAGACAGTGGTCCACAGAGACTAACAGACCTCAAGTTGACTAAAAAGCAGCCCAGAGGCCCCTCTTCTGTCCCCTGCCTTCCTGGTCTCACCTGGTTTGCACTGCACCACACATGTAGATCAACATTTATTGGCCTGGTTTGGTAAGGAGACCAGGCTAAACCGCACCCTGGTAATTGTACTAGTGACTCTGTTGGGAGGTGAAGCTGCCTGAGGCCTGGTCAGCCTTCCATTTTCTATAATCACTCAGAAGAACGAGAGAGGAAGAGCAGACGAGAGGGGACACGAGGCAGCACAGGGCCCCAGTGCCAGTGGGACTCTGTTGGTGACTCAACTTCTTACTTGTTAGAGCCATCACAACCTCTATGTCTTTGCCTGTATCGTGTGGAATCACCCTAAAATCCTGCAAGCTTTTCTCTTTCTGCATTATATTGTTGTATGCTTGATTTCATATATGTACCCAACTCAACCAACACTCAGGTGTCAACTAGCTGCCTGGCACCAGGGAGACCTGGGCACTAGATGGGAATGGAGGTGCAGGGCTAAGGTCCCTGCTGGATGGAAGGAGAGAAGTGTAGACAGGAGTAGATACGGAAGACAAACACCAGGCAGGATGGGACTCATAGCTTCAGAGGTGACTCATGACGCTTGTCTATCCAGAGGATACTGAAGCAATACCAGAGGGAAGCCAGGAGACAGACACGGGGTTCTGGAATGGGTCCTGGGGCTTGGTGGAACTCTGTTGAGCACTAGACTATATATGAAGAGCTGAGTGTGACAAGTAACCTCTCACGTATCTGTGGAGACATAGGTATGAGGCTACGGTGACTATGCATCCAGGTATTTCGGTGGAGGTGTCTGTGTTCAGGCTGTGTCTGACAGGCAGGCTTCCGGTGTTCTCTGAGACACGTTACCTTCAAGATCTCTTGTGCTTCATAGACCAATAGAACTCAAGTGGGCCTTAGGAAAGGACCCAGAGGTTCGAGGACCGTGCTTCCTGTTGCAATGGGGTTAGCCTGTAATCCAGCATCTTCTAGGCTGTGAATGGTGGTCCCCAAGCCCGTGGTCAAAACAACAATGATTATGTTCAGCAGAACTTCGAAACAGCCAAAACTAGGGGCTGGAGGAACAAGTCAAGAGCGATCTCGCTGTAGTAGTCTTGGCTTTCATTCTAGGGCTCTTGGATATGGAATTCTGGTAAGACATCCACATCTTCTCTCTTCCAGCTGGACTATAGAAAATGAAATTCCCCCTAGATCAGGGCCTAGTCAAGTTACAATGTGCAAAGGAAGGATAATTCAAATCCCAGCCCAACATTGAATCCGATGTACAACAGGCTGAGGACCCACTGGGCGCCTGGCACTCAACTTAGTACTTTGTTCTTCTGTCTTAACAGGGAGCTCTAGCATCATCCTTGTCTTACTATGTGAGGGAAATGGAGGCTTGGATTAAAACAAATAGCACAATGAATTACACAGAGTGTTACTTTTCCTCCTAACTCCAGGGCTGGGGACTGAACCCAGGCTTGCACATGCTCTGTGACTGCTCTGCACGAGAGCTACTGCAGATACTCTCCTGGCCAGAATGGCACCGTTCATGTTATCATATGTGAAAACGAAGCCACCCAGCACAGACACCGAACACCATTCCCTTCCTGTGAATGCGTTTCTTTAGAAAGTGTGTGTGGGCTCCAGGGATTGATCTCAGGTTGTCAAGCACCTCTACCCGCTCCACCACCTCCACAACCCCATGAAATGAATTTTCGTGTGAGCATTTTGTGGCTTTGCAAGAGTTCTGTTCAGAGTGGGCTTGTCACGTCATAAGCTGCCTCAAAAGCACGGTTGGTTTTAAAATCAGCAGAACGCACACAGAGACGATGGGGTTGACTGCCACCTCCGTCTGGTTATATATGCCTGGAGTTGAGGCTGGAGGGGGATTGTCTTCATGGCTGCCAGACAGTAGGCTGTCTGAACTTGGCTGGCTACGGGATCTGACAGAGTGAACTTGAAGAGAGAGATAAACATACAATGTTCAAAGCTTCGGGTGTTATGATTGCTAATTGAGAAAGGCTCTAAATGATACCTACTGGGGCAAAGGAATTTCTCTCCAGGGGATTAGTGACTCAGAGTCGTCCTGGGACAGCGCTTCTTCTGTGCTCACCCTCTGAGAGAGAAAGAGAGAGAGAGAAAGAGGTGGGGGTGGGGGGGAGAAGATTCCAGTGCTCCAGTCAGTCAGGGGCTGATGCTCTTCCAAAGAAGCAGGACAGAGAAAGTATCTTTGGTGCGAGCATGCAGATGTGCACCATGCTCAGACACACACACACACACACACACACACACACACACACACACACACACCCTCAGACCTTTATCCATAACTGCAGTACATACAGTCTTTTCACACTTGTTCTTTGGCATGTGCAAAACCACACCAGCTCGCTGGCAATCCCATATCCACATGCAAACATGCTCTCTCTCTCTCTCTCTCTCTCTCTCTCTCTCTCTCTCTCTCTCTCTCTCACACACACACACACACACACACACACACTGCTGTTCACGCTCTCTCTCATGCACACACATGCACTACACTCCCTGCACGGGCTTACTCTGTCAGAACAGCCACAGCTGCACTGACCTGCCCGTCCCTTTCAGGTTGAATGTGTTCAGGCCCAGGCCTATCTTGTTGTCTCCTCCCTGGGCTAAGCCTGGTCACACTGTCCCTCATGTTACATGGGTGTGTGACTGGAGGATGCTGCAAACAGACACGACTGTGCTGAATAACAACTCTAGAGGGAAAGGCCACAGCTCTGGAGCTGGAGCCAGTGCTTACCTCAGTTCCCCTTTGCCACCCCCAGCCCCAGCCCCTGCACCTCTGTCATGGCAGCTTGGCTTGGTGAGAAGGGCTTTGAGAAATTACTCTGAGACCTTGTGTGCTTAAGCTTCTGAGTCCAATTCCCTTTCCTGCAAACTGAAGTTATACATCACAGCATAGGGGAGGGTGTCAAATCCCAGGCTGCTAGGACTAAGCTATCCCCATAGGGGTTATTATCAGTGATCTGGCTGATTAGCTGTAAAATGTCTCTCCTGTCACTCCCAGCTCACACTGGCAAACTCTCCTGCCAGATGAGTCAGCTTTGTGTCACTAGTGCTACAATGTGTTTTAAAGGTGCCAGTCTAGTCCACAGGTTAAGCTCCTTTGATACTGTTTCTAATGACTAAACACATTTAGAGGAAACGTTAAAGGAGCTTTTGCCTTTCAACAGCGGGAGGTCAAGAATGAGTTTATATGTCATGATCCCCCTACCCCACCCCACACCACCCACTGCCCCGAGTTTGGGGTCAATCCCAGGGTCTTAGATGTTGGACAAGCACTCTCCACTGAAGGCCTGGAACTGAGAGCCTGTTTCTTTGTGATCTGCTCCCTTCTTCCGTCAAATGTTTACCGTGCTGAGTGTTGTTTGTTTGCGGCAACGCTGAGGATTACCATTGAGGTTTCCTGGCATGCTAGGCCTTACCATTAATCTAGACTTCTAGCTCTAACTACTTTTTATTTAAGTGTATGCGAGTGTGGTTGTGGGAGCTTATATGCATCACCTGTATGCAGGTGCCCACAGAGGCCAGGAGAAATAGTTCAGTTCCCTGGACTGCAGTGTGGGTGCTGGAAACCAAGCCCAGGTCCTCTGCAGGAGCAGCGAGTGCTCCTAACTGTTGATCCCTCTCTAGCCCTCTTAACCATCCCTTTTAATAATGAAAGAGGAGGAGGAGGGACTCTACAAATGCTGAAGATAAAGTATCTCTTTTTCCCACTTTGCCCAATGTGGCCATATTAAACATCTTCTCCATGGTAAGAATGGCTGTTAAATCCTATTTCTTTCTTTCTTTTTCTTTTTTTAAAAAAAGATTTATTTATTTATTATATATAAGTACACTATAGCTGTCTTTGGACACAACAGAAGAGGGCATCAGATCCCATTACAGATGGTTCAGCCACCATGTGTTTGCTGCGCTCAGGACCTCTGGAAGAGCAGTCAGTGCTCTTAACCGCTGAGCCATCTCTCCAGCCCTAGTCCTATTTCTTGAGTATCTCATGGCTTCTTTGCATGTCTTGTCTCCCACAGACTTTTCCTTCTCACAGCACTAACCAGAGGTTGTGGCACAATTAGCATTTAGACCTCATCCCCATCTCTCTTTTACCAGATGGCAAACGTCAGGACCGCATGGGCCTCCTGGGCTGTAAACAAGTGAACAGCCCGTGTCCAGAATGGTGTGTGGTGTGGAGTGGAGCTTCCTCATGCTCACTGAATGGCGAACAAGCTACAGAGTCCTTCCTATACAGAGCGCAGTACCAGGCAGAGCATGGGCCTCTCCACTCTACAGATTGGCTGTCCTTGGAGATGGTGCTTTCCCAACATCTAAGGCCTTGGCATTCACAGTTGTGGACGTGACAACTATCATGGCAGGCACAATGAGACAGTTGCTTGGTCATGTACCTGAAGCAGGGCACTTACTTGGTACTCAGCCTTAGCTGTCACTCAGTGCGTTGTTTCCTATCCTTCTAAGGTCACACTTGTTTATGCTCCTGCCTCGGGGTAACAACTTCAAAATACAATTCTTCAGAATAATGGTTCTTTGCCTGGTGAGCCTCTAGTCCAGACAAAGACTGGAGTGAGGGATGAAGGTGAGATTAATTATGTTTGACAGGATAGCTTGGGTGACCGGAGCCAGATGCATCTGGGAGCTCATTCTCTTTGCACTGCTCTTGCTTAGTTCCTTTCTGTTGCTCTGAGCAGAGGGCCCAACCCCCAACATCTTCAGATAGTCTCTAGGGGTGCTTTTTAGCATTCATCTCCTCTGTGCCTCTGAGATTCCCGCCAAGGAGCAGCCTAGGATGAATACCAACGAGACAGCACCAGCCCATCAGAACCACACATTCAATACAAAATCATGGTGTCCTACCCACTCTCTCAGAGCAGTCTCAGCAGGTGGCCTTACCCCTACACACACACACACACACACACACACAATCTGGCTTTCTCCTTTCACAGGCTGCTGGCCCCATCGGAGCTACCACCAAGCCCTCCCACAAGTCTCTACAACAGCCCCATGACCTGTCTCCTGCATCGACTTCACTTACTAGCATGAGCTTCCAGGTCTCATTTATGGTAACAGGATGCCCATCTCCTGTGTGATAAAGTCCACATTACTCAGCTCAGCTCACAGATCTGTGAGCAATGTTTTAGCACAGTAACAGAGACCTGACTAGGACAGGGGGCAACAGGGTTCACGTCACCACAATGACAAGGATGCAGCCTACGTTTACAGTTACAATGAGTCTAGAATATGACACAATAAAGACACCATTTAAAAAGTACCAAAATATATTTTACAATGATTCATATAAGGCTGGATTGTAGTTCAGCAATGCACACTTGCTTAGGATAGAGTCCCAGAGTTACACATCAGTGGTAACAAACCCCCCAAGACCTTTTCCTGCTGTCCTCATAGCTCACCTAGCTCCTTCCTGGTGGCGAGAGCATGGCCTTTTCAGAATCATTTTCCTGGTTCTGCACTCTTCCCCCTCTCCACTGCCAATTCTCATTTTAAAATTTTTTTATGTGTATGAGTACAATGTCACTGTCTTCAGACACACTGCAAGAGGGCATCAGATCCCATTACAGATGGTTGTGAGCCACCATGTGGTTGCTGGGAATTGAACTCAGGACCTCTGGAAGAACAATCAGTGCTCTTAACCACTGCACCATCTCTCCAGCCCACAATTCTCATTCCTCAGGTTCAGGTTAAAATTTCAATTCTTACAGCAAACCTTTGATTCCCCCAAGACTGTGCGAGGGGTCCTGAATGAGCTACCAGACCAGAACTGTCATACTTCTTGGAAATTGCATATTGGACTAATGATCATCTTGTTCAACACACAGCCAGTGTACTTGAGTCCCAGACATTACATATAGTGAACACATAGGGTATTATATGCAATGGATGTAACACTGATCAACTGTGAAGGGAGCAATCTGCATAAGCTACTTGGGGGGTGCATCCCCCAGAATTATACAGTGCCCAACTCACATAGCAGCCCAGCAAATGACTTATATGTGTAACTAAACAAATTTTGCTATCTTTGATGTTCTCAGTTAATAATGAAACAGATGTTTGGCAAAAGGAAAAATCTGATTTAGCAATGACTTTAGAAAGGCCAAAGAATGAAATATTTGCAACGAGAGAGAGAGAGAGAGAGAGAGAGAGAGAGAGAGAGAGAGAGAGAGAGAGGCAGAGAGAGAGACAGAGAGAGAGACAGAGAGAGAAAAACAGAGAGAGAAAAACAGAGAGAGACAGAGACAGAGAGACAGAGAGAGAGACAGACAGAGAGACAGAGAGAGCGAGCGAGCTGAAAGCAATGACTGTGAACTTTAGATTCATGTTAGAGTCACAACGGTGGTGGTGTTGGTGGTGGTGGGAGAACACACTATTCTTGGACCCAGAGGTGACTTTAAGCTGGTTTTTTGGGGTGGGACCTGGTGGTGTATTTTTTTTTCTTTTAACATTTCCTCCAATGTCTCTAGTAAGCAGCCAAGGCCGAGAGCCTCCTGCCTCAAGAGCATCCAAGTGCATCCAAACAGCTCAGAAAACCCACCTGGCAATCATTAACCTCACTCTGCCACACCTGGCTTGGGAGCTGCAGGCCGAGCGCCAGGACAGAAGCCCTTCTGGCTGCCATGGCTCTCCCCTCTGACTTTCTGCCTCCGAGCTGTGGAGGTGAATTGCTTATCACTTCATAACACTCAACCCCTCTCTAGCTTTATATACCCATTAGAAGCATTCCTCCCTGCAGGCACGCATGTAGACCAGTGTAAACTTGTGCTTTCAGGCTCTGGGTTCTCTTTACTATTGTTGTGTAACTACCCCCACACACACACACTCATGCGTTTTGGATACATGTGTATCACTGAAGCACAGTGTATATGTGTGTATCACTGAAGCACAGTGTATATGTGTGTATCACTGAAGCACAGTGTATATGTGTGTATCACTGAAGCACAGTGGATACGTGTGTATCACTGAAGCACAGAGGATACGTGTGTATCACTGAAGCACAGTGGATACGTGTGTATCACTGAAGCACAGTGTATATGGTGTATCACTGAAGCACAGAGGATACGTGTGTATCACTGAAGCACAGAGGATACGTGTGTATCACTGAAGCACAGAGGATACGTGTGTATCACTGAAGCACAGAGGATACGTGTGTATCACTGAAGCACAGAGGATACGTGTGTATCACTGAAGCACAGAGGATACGTGTGTATCACTGAAGCACAGAGGATACGTGTGTATCACTGAAGCACAGAGGATACGTGTGTATCACTGAAGCACAGAGGATACGTGTGTATCACTGAAGCACAGAGGATACGTGTGTATCACTGAAGCACAGAGGATACGTGTGTATCACTGAAGCACAGAGGATACGTGTGTATCACTGAAGCACAGAGGATACGTGTGTATCACTGAAGCACAGAGGATACGTGTGTATCACTGAAGCACAGAGGATACGTGTGTATCACTGAAGCACAGAGGATACGTGTGTATCACTGAAGCACAGTGTATATGTGTGTATCACTGAAGCACAGTGGATACGTGTGTATCACTGAAGTACAGAAGGGCTCTTTGGAACCCTTGTAAATGTATTTTGCTATTCTTTTACTGTCCATGCCTTTATTTTAGTCACTGTGTGTATTCAGGACTTGTCGCAATGGTTAATTTTTCACTGCATCTGTGTTACTGTGTGGTGATGTGTAGCCTGCTATACCTGCCCTATTTAGGTCTTTGTTGGTGTGTTGAAATGCTAACCAAACCCACTTGGGAACAAAAGGTTTATTTAGCTTACATGTTAGAGACCATCATGGAGGGAAGTCCTGGAGGCAGGAACTGAAGTCAAGAACATGGAAGAGAACTGTTTATTGGGGTCTTTACCTTGGTTCACTCAGCCTGGGCAACAGGAGCTCTGCACTCACAAGAAAAATCCAGAACTACCTTCCCAGGGATGGTACTGCCACAGTGGGCAGGGCCCTTCTACATCAATCATTAACCAGAAGAACGTTCCAGAGATATGCCCACAGGCCAGCCTGATGGATGCCGTTCCTCCACAGAGGGTCCCTCGTTCCAGGTGACTTCTTCATGGCTGCAAAGGTTCTGGTGTGTCTCCACCTCCCTTTCTCATACCCAGCCACCCCGCCCATAGGTCCCCAACACAAGAGACAGCAGTGATCGGTTCTCACATCCACTGATGACCTGCGACAATTTCCCCGGGATAAATAAATATCTTCCTGGTCTATGAAATATATAGTATAGTCCTTTTTGTAAAATATTTACTTATTTTATATGAATACTGTATCTTCACACACACCAGAAGAGGGAATCACATCGTATTATAGATGGTTGTGAGCCACCATATGGGTGCTGGGAATTGAACTCAGGACCTTTGGAAGATTATTTATGTGCTTGACAAAATGGATACTTTCACCACATTCAAAAAAGGAAAAGCAAGGGGTTGGGGATTTAGCTCAGTGGTAGAGCGCTTGCCTAGGAAGCGCAAGGCCCTGGGTTCGGTCCCCAGCTCCGAAAAAAGGAACCAAAAAAAAAAAAAAAAAAAGGAAAAGCAAGTGATTTTTGCAATAGTCATGATGGACTGCAACCAATATATGTGAACGGCTGGAAGAAGCAATTCAGAAGTCTGGCGTGGGGTCCCAGCACATGGGAGCCGAGGGCAAGAGGGCTGCTGGAAATTCAGACCTTGCTAGCCTACACTACAGAGTTTGAGGCTAGCCTGGGCTACATAGGAAGACTCTGTCTTCTATAATCCCTGCAGTTGAGAACTGGTGTTGGGAAGATGAGGAGTCAGAGTCATCCTCATCAACATAGCAAGTTCAAGGCCAGCCTGGGCAACTAGGAGCTGTGCACTCACAAGAAAATAGAAAGAAGGAAAAAGAAATTGAACATGTATGTTCCTCATGGAACAATCTTGATATGTTGGTTTTGTTTAAGCCTGGAGTCCTTGCAGGGGGATTTTAGTAGAAGAGCCAGTTTCCCACTGGGACCACTGAATAATCAGAATGAGAGTCCATTTCTCTGTGGCCATTCCTCGCCTTTCTAAAGGGTTAATGGTCACACTACTTCTCACTCTGGAGGATCTTAGCAGAAACTTTCCCAGCCAAGAAAGACCCAAACCATTAATCCTACAAGAAGTCAGTTAAAAGGATCAGGCAATGGCCAGCCCTGAAAATGCTCATGTGAGGAACATTCTACTGACTAAGCGGGGCATATTTACCTATTTAGAAATATATTTGCACCTAGCAAGCGCAAGGCCCTGGATTCGGTCCCCATCTCCGGAAAAAAAAAAAAAAAGAAATATATTTGCAGCCAGGCTGGAATGGCGCAAGCCTTTAATCCCAACACTGCCCAGGGAGACAGAGGCAGGCAGATCTCTGAGTTCAGGGCCAGCCTAGACACAGAGTGAGTTCTAGCACAACCAAGGCTACACAGAGAAACCCTATCTGGAAAAAAAATATTATTCTGGGCCTCAGTTTCCCCTGCTGAGAAACAAAAGCGGAGTCAGGGCCTGTTCTTTCTGTTTGTTTGGTTTGGTTTATTTGTTAGTTTGTTTGTTTTTCTTATCTTTTTAAAATTAAATTAATTTATTTATTTACTTTACATCCCAATATCAGCCCCCCCCGCACCAGGGCCTGTCTTTTGTTGTCAGTATGAGAGTCGTATGATGGAATACACCTAAAGCATGTACCTGACACACTGTTCATGTCAGATGTCCTAGAACATTGTTGACCCTGGAAATCCTCAGCATCATTGCGACGGTCAGAACCACCCCATTTTAGTTCCTGTGCATAGCTTTAGATTCATTTCTGGTGCATCCTATATAAAACACACAGCCTCTGACTCCCTGCATCCCACATGTAACACAGCCTCTGACTCCCTGCATCCTGACCCTCCTGCACTTGCGCATGGGTCTGTCAGTGCTTTACTGCACGTCCGTTGTACTTACCCACCTAGATTAAAATTGGAGGGAAATTCCTTTGTATCTCAGAACGCCTTTGATAAATTCCCAGTGAAGAAGTACTTTTGAAATCTTGCTGGTGTAAGAATGGGTTTTTGTTTTGTTTGAGAAAGAACCTTGGGCATCCTAGCCTGGATCTGTAACTTTCTTATATTTTTGGTTGTGAGCCTAGCCTTTAACGGCTGAGCCATCTCTCCAGCCCTGTAACTTTCTTTATGGCTAAGGATGACAATGAACCCCTCGGGTTGGGGATTTAGCTCAGTGGTAGAGCGCTTGCCTAGCAAGCGCAAGGCCCTGGGTTCAGTTCCCCAGCTCCGGAAAAAAAAAAAAAAAGAAAACAAAACAAAACAAAAAACAAAACAAAACAAAAAAAAAAAAGACAATGAACCCCTCGGTGCCACTTAAGTGCTGGATTGCAGGTGTGAACCATGATACTCTAAAATGAATACACCTTCATTTTATTTTTAAAATTTTTGATCATCTATTTTATATTATGAGTTACTATTTTGGCTGTATGTATGTATGTATGTATGTATGTATGTATGTATGTATGTGGACCGTTGTGTGCCTAGTGCCTGAGGAAGCCAGAAAAGGGCACCAGATCCCCTGAAGATGGTTGTGAGCTGCCACATGGGTGCTGGGAATCAAACCTAGGTCCTTTGCAAGAGAAACAAGTGTTCTAACCACTGAGCAACCTCTCAGCCTTTGTTTTTTATTTTTAATTCTGCGTATTTGTGTATGTCTGTATGTGGCAGTCAGGAGACAGCTTGTAGTTGTCATTTCTCTCCTTCCACCAGGTGGGTCCCAGGAATGCAAGGATCTAGCTTAGGTTGCCAAATTTGCTGGTAAACAACTTTACCTGCGGGTCTATTTCCCTCCCCAGAGATTTTTTTTATTATTATTGCTATTAGTAGTAGTAGTAGTATTGGATATTTTATGTATTTACATTTCAAAAGTTATCCCCTTTTCTGATTTTCCCTCTGGAACCCCCCTGTGTCATTCCCAATCCCCCTGCTTCTATGAGGATGCTCCCCCACCCACATACCCAATCTCACCTCACCACCCTGTCATTCCCCTATACTGGGGCACGGAACCTTCACAGGACCAAGGGCCTCTCCTTCCATTGATGCTAGCAAGGCCATCCTCTGCGACATATGCGGCTGGAGCCATAGGTCGCTCCATGTGTACTCATTGGTTGGTAGTTTAGTCCTTGGGAACTCTGTGGGTTCTGGTTGGTTGCTATTGTTGTTCTTCTTATGGGGTTGCAAACCCCTTCAGCTCCTTCAGTCCTTTCTCTAACTCCTCCATTGGGGACCCCATGCTCAGTCCAATGGTTGGCTGTGAGCATCCACCTCTGTATTTGTCAGGCTCCAGAGGTGATTTTAAAAGTTACTTTAAACACTTTTCCTTAGCTTCCCAGTGTTGACACACCTTTGAAGGTCATTGTCCTACATTCTTACAAAATTTCACCTTTCATAGGCAAGCAATTGGAAATCTCTCAGCTGTTTCCCTCAGCTACTGATTGATTCTCGGAATGTTCTGACATTCAGGTTTGGACATATTGCTTACGGATCCCACTGGTGGCTTTCCTTCCCACAGTCAGAGAGGCTTTTGTTAGTGATGTAGGAGTTAAGTGATGTAATGTGCTTTGCATAGTCTAAGGCAATAAATAGGTGTAATAAGGCCTATAAATATTGAGCAAGTTCTCTTGTGATAGATATTTAATAAAAAAAAAATCACTGGGTGGTGGTGACTCATGCCTTCAATCCCAGCACTTGGGAGGCACAGGGAGGCAGAGCTCTGTGAGTTTGAGGCCAGTCTGGTCTACAAAGCGAGTTTCAGGACAGCCAGCACTATACAGAGAAACCCTGCCTCAAAAAATTAAAAGACAGCAAAGAAAAACCTGACATTAAGGCCTCTCTCTCCTCACCATTGTGCATTGGGAGACTGTCTATTAAGGCCTCGCCTTTCCTTTCTGCATGTGGAAGACTGTCCTTCAGATTCTCTCTCAGAAAACATTGCGACTCTTAGAGTCCAGTGGAAAAGCAGCGATTTGCATCTGGGTGCAAACCTCTTCAGTCACTGTGACAGTTTTCAGAATGCAACCTGAAATGTGTCTTTTGGGTATTACAAAAGTAAGACTGACTCCTCCTGCAGCACAGACCATGGCTGCTCCCAAATTGCTCAGAGGCCCCAAGAGGTAGGCACAGTCTGCTTGGAGTCGAGCTTCAGGGAGCTAGAACCTTTGGCTCTCCATCACAGGTGACTAAGACTCTCAGTCACAGACTGGCTGGTCCCTGACCTGTTTAACTTCAGAGTAAACTGAGCTCACGTGGAACGGTGTCTTGGTGAGGTTCAAAGCACAGGCTTGAGCTGCTCAGATTAGAAGGTGATCTCACCCTTGTACTACATGACCCTGGGGGAGTCTCTAAACTGTACCCTCTTCATCTGTCAATGGGGCTTGACTATTCTTATAATCTCAGACAACTATAGAGGCTGGATAAGAAGACGCAGTGCTCAAACGTATCCTCTGACACAGCCTCCTGTCACGACCAGGATGGGTTCCAGACCTGCCACATACCGCTTAGAGGCTGGGAGGGAGTCCCAGACCAGGAGCCACTGAGTTGAGACATTCTTATAGCATGAAGCATCTAAGCAGAAACACGATGGAGATGAAGGATGAGTGTCCTTGGAGTAGAGAGTGATAAACCAGGGAGTCTGCAGAGCTATACTGAACGAGAGCACCAAAGGTCTCTGCTGCTAAGAGACCAGGTAAGAGGCCACTGTGTTATTCAGAGGTTGGACTCAGTGGTCTGCATAGCACTGAAGGGATGAGGTCACAGGAAGTTCGTACACCCGAGACCTGGGAAGTAGAACCGGCTGGTTTGCAATTCCTTGCGTGTACTGGTTACAGTTAGTGTTGCTCCCACAAATCTTCAAGGAACCAGCCTTGTGTTGCTCATGGGCCTGGATGGGTCTGCTTCCTTCCTCATCCCTGGGTCAAACGTCCAGCAAACCACACTTGACCTGCCCATCGGCAGCCATTCCCCACAGGGCAGTGGTAGCTTTAGGAAGTGCCTATTTTAGAAAGGTCAGCCCTCACGCAGAGGGCTGGGGAGCTGCTTACCCAGTTAGCGGATTCTGTGTTTGGATCTGTCTCCCTTCACTGATCTCTGCTTTGGGGCCAGCGTAGTGGCATCAGGGAAGAGTGGGAAGAAACTACTGCTCAGCTGAGGTGACTACAACCCTGCAGTCAGGCAGATTAACTGAACGGGCGGCGGAAGTCACCACAGATTCCTCAATCCATAGTCATCCTCTCTCTCAAAACTGTTTCCCTTTTCATACTTTGTATCCTTTGATGCTAAAATCTGTTTCACATTTCAAGTTACTTATCCCAGACCACCAACGGCAGATATAGGGGTGAGGGGTAATGAGGAGGATGGCCAGGAGATGAGGGGTACATGGACCAGTGTGACACTCCCTTGTGTGTGTGTAGGGGGCGGGGGGTATGCTTCATGCAGATCATAGTGGCCTCTAACTCACTCTGCCACAAAGATCTGCTCCACCTCCCAGACACATGCCATGACTTTGTACAGGCAAGCATTCCATCAGCTGAGCTATATCTAACCTTGACGGCTTAAACTGGGTCCTTTTTCGTTGTTTTCAAGATGGCCCAGCATTCTGAAGCCAGGTCACTATTTTAGCAAGTTTTGTAGCAACAACAATGTCAAAAATAGCTGTTCACTGTGTGCAAGCTCCAAGTAAGGCTTAGAACCTGGCTTCACAAACACCTCACACCGAGGCTTTCAGGGAAATGGGACCATTGTTCTCCATTTATGGAGAGCCAAGTGTAGGCTCAGAGGGTCCAGGTAACTTTTCCAGTGTTCTGCAGCTGACATGTGAATGGTCAAACATGCAGGAAAGCTACTTAATTGGGTCTTGATCAATAAACAAATACCTTGTAAACGTATATACTTGTGGAAAGTTTGATATTGAGTAAGAAGGAAATAGTACAAATTGGGTTTATTAAGTAAATACTTTTGGAAAGTTATTTTAAAGCAGTAACAGTGTGGCCTATGTGTCATTGGCCATTTTGACAAGCAGATAAAGAGCTTATTGCCCACCCTGACTCCTGATGGTCCCCTTAGTACCCACAGCCCTTTAACCAAACAGCCTCATGGATGACCAGTCTGCAGAGAGTATGCCCGGCCGTCAGCTCCCCAAAGAGAGGGGTGGGAGGAGGATGCGCTTCAGGCCTGCAGACTGCCAGACTCCACCAGCTCAGAGCCCTGAGGAGCTTGCTCTCCAGGGAGCCAGCCCAGCAGGTTTGGCTCTGGTGGACAAGTCTGAGCTGGACAGAGCAAGCAGGAAGTGCCAGTTCCCACTCTGCACGACTTGCTCTGAGCTCTGAGCTTTGTAGCAGAACGGGTCCTGCCCAAGGGGAGAGGGTTCCCAGCAAACCGGCCTGACTGCACAACACTGTCTCAGACTCCACGCCGAGGCTCATGTTCTCACACTGGAGTTTTGAAATTCTATCTCTAGAGCAACCTTGGGGACACCTTTCCATGCTGCTTATTTCGGTTACAATGATGTCTTCAGTCTACGATTTCTCTATCTCCTATAGTCTCCAGACAGCTCGGGTGAGCCTCCTCTCTGAGCCCCAGGTCTGAGTCTGCCAATGAGGCGCTAGGAAGCAGTAGGCTTACATCATAGTCTTGTCTCTGTTATGGGCAGAATCAAAACAAGACTCGGAGTTTGTAAAAACAAACAAGCGTACCCTGTCTCTTCAGTTCAACATGGAACCATGAGGGGAAATACAGAGTATAAGAAGACAGCCCGGGGCTGGGGATTTAGCTCAGTGGTAGAGCGCTTACCTAGGAAGCACAAGGCCCTGGGTTCGGTCCCCAGCTCTGAAAAAAAAAAAAAGAAAAGAAAAAAGAACCAAAGAAGACAGCCTGTGTTCTACCCACAAGTCCCCCAGGGGGAAGCTTGGGGTTTTTCCAGAGTTGAGGGAAGTCCCCAAGCCTGGCAACTTAACACAAATCTTCAGTTGATCCAAGGTGTCCCATTCCCTACCCAAAGCACGACAGTGTGAGGGACACCACATCCCCCACCAGTGCCGTGACTGCTTACTGTGGGTGTCATCAAAGAGACGAAAGACCAGATTTGGGACTGGAGACCTCATCGTCTACTGGCAGAGCTCTTGCCAGAACCGTGTGAGGCCTTCTGCTCATCCAGCACAGAAACAAAACAAAACACCCTCAACAGTAACCAAGCTCCATAGAACTCTGGCTGAGAGAACTGTTTTCTTCATTCTTGGAGAGGTAAATGGAGGTCCAGACAGTACTGGGGCCCTCCCAGACATCATCGATAGAGAAATTTGGGGCCCACAGTCTTGGTTGCCAGCCCAGGGTTAGGAAGGAAAAGAAAACGATTTTCACTCCTGACTCACCAAGTTCCCATCTGTTCTCCACTTGGTCATGGGACAGCCCGTGATTGCCATGAAGGATTTAGTGGGCTTCACACCAGGAGCCCTGGCTCCCCCAGGGGCCTTCCTGTCATCTTGGATTACCCCTGGTGAGCTTGTCTAGAAACCCCACACAGTTCACCATTAGTTTCAACATCTATGAGGAAGGAGAGAAGAGAGCCCGTGTGCCAGTTAAGTCATCTTCGAATCTCTGTCAGCCCTGGAGAAAATAATCGAGGGGTTTTGGGAACTATGGAAAGGTCAAAGGTTTGCAGGTTTAGCGTTTCGTGGGAACATGCGCACGTTTGGACCGGCCCCAAGTGCGGGGTTGACCTGTTTGACAGGTAACAATTAGAGAGGAAGAGTTTGCAGGGCTGGAATGTGGCTAGAGAGGCCGCGGTGGGGATCTGGTTTACCTGCTCGGCAGGTGGGGCCTGCTGCTAGGACAGGCATGTGCACGCACAGCATTCCAGAGACTCGGTTTTCTTTTAAAGCCACGATGACTGCAGGGCATGAGAGGGTTGGGTTGAGCCCTGGCTGGGAGCCGTTACAGTCTGCACCGTAAAGAAGCAAAATAAATAGGTCCCTGAAGACAGCTCAAGGAAGAGACCTCAAAGGCATTCAGAACTTTTTTTTTTAATGTCTAAAATAAATGTGTGCTTTTTGTCTCAAAATTTGAGAAATCCCAGACTGGTACAAAATGCCAAAGATAATAGAATGGAAATCTCTCCCCCCACACCTCCTCTTCTTCTTCCTCCCCCCTCCTTCCCTCCTCCTCCTTTTTCCCTTCCATTTTAAAGAAGTGAGAATATTGTGATCTTGTGACAGTCTCTGTGAAGGAGGCTATCTTGCCTGATACAGTCTAGAAATGTTTATTGTTTTTCTCAGAGTTGCTGCAGAAGAGAAAGCTCTTTTCCCTCAACAAACTGTAGCTAACGTGTACGTTTTGAAAGCTGTTCTGGGGCTTGGGTTTGAGCTCTTCTGGAGAATACTGCCTAAATGAGCAAGGCCTGTACCCTCTCAGCCCAGGAGAGAAGCGAGGGACTGTTTCTGACAAAATGTACTCAAAGACAAGTAGTTGTAAATAAAGTTTCTCCTTTGGATTGTTTAAAATAACCGGAAATTGGGATAATATTTATACACACACACACACACACACACACACACATACACACACACACACTAGCCCTGGTGAGCTTGTCTAGAAACCCCACACAGTTCACCATTAGTTTCAACACCTATGAGGAAGGAGAGAAGAAAGTCCGTGTGCGTACATAGATGTGTGTATGTAAATATGAATAATACAGAACATTGCAGAATCTATACAGAGTCTCATATGCATAATAAATATGACATTCTACATTCAAAGGCATGTAGGGGCCATTGAGTGCTTGCCTAGCATGCATGACACCTTGGGTTCCATCCCAGTGCCACATACACAGGTCTGGAGTCTCCTAGCACTTGGGAGGGCAGGTTTGACATTAAGGCCAGCCTGAATTACAGGAGACCCCGCCTTAAAAGACACAGAAGCAAAAAGGAGTGTGTGTGTGTGTGTGTGTGTGTGTGTGTGTGTGTTTGTGTGTGTGTGTGCGCGCGCACGCGCGTGCGTTATAACTTCCCTGTGTCATATGCACAGCTGCTAAGAAGGGGAAATGCCAGTCGGCTGTGGAAATTGTAAAGTAATGGAGAACCCAGGGAACTCAATACTGAACAATTCCAAGTAACCTTTTACTTCTGTTTCCAAGTTAGTTTTCTAAAACCTAGGTCCCCTTCCTTCTCATTTCTTCTCATGGTGGGCATTCTGCCCACTCCTTTTGAAGCACAGACACTTCCAGATTGCAAGGAGAGCTCAGAGCTCTGCAGCCCTCGGGCCAGTAGGAGCCAATTCTAGCCAATTAGAAGATCTTGCAACAGGCAGGAAACAGACAAGCCGACAGCGAATGAACAGCCTGCTTGTGGACTCCTGCATGTGGCAAAATGGCTGCTGGCACAGTTATTTAATGAAGACAGCTTTTCAACAACCGAAATGTCATGAATAATGACAATAAAAAGTGAGAACAGTGTGACCTGCCGAGGTGGCACCCTCGGGCTGTGGTGGCTCACACCTTCAATCCCAGCACTCGAGAGGCAGAGGCAGGCAGAGATCTGTGAGTTCTAGGCCAGCCTGCTCTACTGAGTGAGTTCCAGGATAGCCAGAGCTACACAGAGAAACCCTGTGTAGAAAACCAAGACAAAGAAACATTAAGTCAGAACACTGACCGTGCTCAGTAGATGAACTCATTCTGCACAACACGGTCAGGGTTCAAACACTGCTCAGTTCATCTCCATCACAACTCTGAGGCAAGCGTCCTCAGGACACCCATTGTACAGAGAAGGACGAGGAAGTCCCAGAACTTGCCGCTGATCTTCCTTCTGGTAGGAGCTGGGACCTGAACATGGACGGCAGTTCATTCATTCATTCATTCATTCATTCATTCATTCATAAACTTTGGAGTCTCGTGTGGGCCTCAGGTGTACCAAGAGGTATTAAGAGAGAACCAAGCTGGTCTTTCTAGTCCTTCATGGAGTCTGCGGATTATCTCAGGCTCCAAAGCCGGACCTCTCTCGTCTCCCCTAGTGGCCTCTTAACCATACAAACACTTTATATCCTGGTCTTGTTGATAATGTCCCCAGCTGCCATACCAGAGACCTGCTACACTCTGGCCACACTACGACACCCTCAGCATCTGGGTCTCTATGGGAAAAGGACAATGGGCATTTTCTAGGGTAGAGTGCATTTACATAGTAGGTAGTACATTCACATAGTAGGCCTGCTTTGTTTTATTTGTGAAAATAGAGAGGAACCAATTAAAGTTTGAAGTTTCTGGAGCAGGACTCTCCATGGGTGTGATATATTGCTCTGACGACTAGTGCGTCCCATCAATCAGAAACATTTCCATGTTTGCTCTGACCACTACACAGATGCAAGTTGACCTGCCCGGGTTTTGATGTATGAGGTGTGTGGTGGTTTGAATAAAGATGGCTCCCATAGGCTCATAGATTTGAATGTTTAGTCACCAGGGAGTGGCACTAAATGAGAAGGATTAGGATGTTCTGGCCTTGTTGGAGTGGGTGTGGCCCTGTTAGAGGAAAGGCGTTCTTGGCGATGGGCTTTGAGGTTTCAGAAGCTCATTCCAGGCGCAGTCTCTGTTTCTTGATCGGAATGTAGCTCACAGTTACTTCTCCAGCAAGAAGCCTAGATGCCCTCTGTGGACTAAACCTCTGAAACTGTATGCAAGTCTCCAATAAAGTTCTTTCTTTTATGAGAGTTGCCTTGGTCCTGGTGTCTCTGTATAGCCACAGTGACTAAGACAGGGACTATCTTAAGAATCCTAAAAAAATAAATAAATAAATAAACAAATAAAAAGTAATAATAATATGAAAAGGTTCATCCTGCCTTTTTCAAAGATAGCTATTGTCAATTTAAAAATAAAACATTTTATTAAATAAAATAAACCTGCAAAAGTTTTGTTTGTTTGTTTTTAAGATTAAAAGAAACTGAGCTGAGAGATGGCTCAGTAGTTAAGAGCACTGACTTCTCTTCCAGAGGCCCTGGGTTCAATTCCCAGCAACTACATGGTGGTTCATAACCATCTATAATGGAAAACTGATGCCCTCTTCTGGTGTGTCTGAAGTGTACTCATATATGCATAAAATACAGTGTACTCATATATACATAAAATAAATAAAAAGCTTTTTTATTCGTGTGTGTGTGTGTGTGTGTGTGTGTGTGTGTGTGTGTAGAATGAGTTTTGGTTCCAATAGAGGCCAGAAGAGGACGTTGGATGCCCTGGAGCTGGAGTTACAGATGGTTGTGACCCACCCAGCGTGGTGACTGGAAACAAAACTGAGCTCCTATGGAAGAGCAGCAACTGCTCTTAACCACTGAGCTACTTCTCCAGGCCTGCAAGGTTGTCTTCTCAGAGAATGATAACACTCAATAACGAAAATGCTCAAACCAAGCCATATGATGAAGAATTTAAGGAACAGGCCATATGTTCTCCAAGATGGTGCTGAAGCGGGACCACTCCCCATCCTGCCCTAGAAAGAGCTCTAGAGGCCCCATGTAAGTTTCTATACAGACTGCCTTTCTTCTAGATGCCATGGTGGCTCTAAGCAGGAGTCAAGGTTCACTTAAGCTGTTCCTGAACAGTGAGGTTTACTCAGAGTACCGCATGCATGGGATGCATAGGAAATTGGCCTCAAGGGCAGGAGCCCAGGCAGCTCCCCACTCGTTCTTCTGCATTTACAACTTTTCCTTCACAACTCAGTCTCCTCTATGCACTTCTTACTCCTCTTCTGTCCCTGCTCCATATGGCCTGCAAATGGCTATCAATAAACAAGTCTGTGTAATCACTCAGGTCTGGTCCCTGAAGCTAACTCCTTCAGGATGTCTTGGCTCTTCTGATAGATGCACTTCAGAGGCTAAACACACCTGGTGTGTTGCCTATCTAGCAGAAGGTGTCCATTGGTCAAGAAACATTAGACTTCTAACTTCTTCTGCGTGTAGCTTCACTGCGTAGCTCTGGCTGTCCTGGAACTCACTAGGTACACAGAGCTTTGCCTGCCTTTGCCTCCCAAGTGCCAAGAACAGACAAATGTGCCACCACACCCAAAGAGACTTTCAGACTTCTTTTTTTTTTTAAATATTTATTTATTATATATAAGTACACTGTAGCTGTCTTCAGACACACCAGCAGAGGGCAACAGATCTCATTACAAATGGTTGTGAGCCACCATGTGGTTGCTGGGATTTGAACTCAGGACGTCTGGAAGAGCAGTCAGTGCTCTTAACCACTGAACCATCTCTCCAGCCCGAGACTTTCAGACTTCATAATGGTAATTAAAATATAGGACACGCTCTTGGGTTTTTCCATTTCAGGGGGTGGGCTTCAGGGAAAGGGGTGATATTTTGAGACATGGTTTCTCTGTGTGGCCTCAGATGTCGTGGAACTCACTCTATACACCAGGCTGACCTCGAACTCAGGGATCTTGCCTGCCTCTGCCTCCAGCCTTTGAAATACATTTCCCACCATTTTATTCTACTGCATTGTTCTGTTTTATTGTGTCTCGTTTTATGATATGCTCTTGCTACATGGCCCAGGCTGGCCTTGAACTCACAGTCTTCCTACTTCTATCTCACAGGTTCTGGGCTACAGAAGTGAACCATCATACATTGTTTGATTCCATTTTAAAAAGAGAATCCCAGGGGCTGGAGAGATGGCTCAGTGTTAAGAGCACTGACTGCTCTTCCAGAGGTCCTGAGTTCAAATCCCAGCAACCACATGGTGGCTCACAACCATCTGTAATGAGATCTGATGCCCTCTTCTGGTGTGTCTGAGGACAGCGACAGTGTACTCAAATATAATAAATAAATCTTAAAAAAAAAAAAGCAATTTAAAAAGAGAATCCCAGGAGGGCAGCTGTGGCACATCTTAATCCCAGTGCTCAGGAAGCAGAGGCAGGCGAATCTCTGAGTTCAGGAGCAGCCTGGTCTACAGAGCAAGTTCCAGGACAGCCAGGGTTACACAGAGAAGCCCCATCTTGAAAAACCTAAAAACCAAACAAACAAATAAAAAGAGAATATCCACTAGTTACAGCACCTCTACTTCCTTACAAAGTCCTTTCCCTTGAAGAAGACCCCCTATTTACCACAGAACCTGCCCTTCAGAGAGGAAGACAGGATTGACACTTGAAGCAATTGTCTCCTAGTGGGCTCCATGAAATTCTGAGCCGGTACTAAAGCAGACTTGTTTTCCAGGTGAATGCAAAGTACGAGGAAGAAGCTCAGGCCTGGGGATGGACAGAGCAGACAAGTGAAGGGGGTGGGGACAGAAAGACACTGGAGAGAGAGCCAGCCAGGATCAAAGGACAGCCAAGGACAGCTGGCCTTCCCACTCAGAAGCATCTCTACTGAGAAAGTGGTTCAAGGGCGTGGAGACCTGGCAGAAGTGAATGCTGGGCTAGGTAGTCAGGGAAGAGCCTAGTCAGATTTTTCTCCAGAGCCTTGGGTTCCTCTTCTGCCAGCCACAACCCCAGTTTGAATCCCTAACAAATTCTTAGCTGCTACATTGTCATGGCCTCTGACCAAAGTGTCTTTCTGAGGTAAGAGTCGGAAGCTGCAGCCACACCTAAGGGAAGGTGAGGCACCTTAGAAGGGCCCTTGGACACAGTGTTCCCTGGGAGGTTTGAAAGCCCGCCTAGAGGACGGTCTGTAACTTGTAGGATCACATGACGTTCCTCCCAGGGCCGAGTTAAGCCACTCCAATTTGCTCTGGAATATTCCTTTGACAGTGTCTCAGATAGTTTTTCCACACACCTCTCATTGTGGGACAGTGGGAGGTGGATGGATTATTCACAGACAGCTATGGAGTGGGCTCAGGAGTTCAGCCCAGTTTGGGTCTGGTGCCCGCTTCCAATCTGAGGATTAGTGCTTGATTCCCCATCTCTGTGGGGCGTAGCTGGCTGCAAAGGTCCCAGATAAAAATCTTCAAGGCGGGGGTGGTATGAAGAAGAAAAACTCCTGGGTTCGGTTCTCAGCTCTGGGGAAACAAACAAACAAACAAAAAAAAAAAAAAAAAAAAAACGGGGTTGGGGATTTAGCTCAGCGGTAGAGCGCTTGCCTAGCGAGCGCAAGGCCCTGGGTTCGGTCCCCAGCTCCGAAAAAAAAGAAAAGAAAAAAAAAAAATCTGAGAAAACTCAACAGAAAACCTTACCTTAAACCACTCTCCAACTCTGTGAATTTTGAAGACTCAATGGGGCATTTTAAATAAACAGAGGCTATCCGGGACCAGTTCGAATTGGGCAACAAGAAACTTAAAGCACCCTTTCAGGATATCGTTCACCCTATAAAAACAGAATGTGTTTGTTCATGGTAAACATGTCAGAGCAGCAGCCGTGGAGAGCAAGTGTTGACTGGTCCCTGTCCGATCTGCCAACTCCCAGATAAAGCCTGGGATCTGGTAGGTGACACACTGCCATAGCATTCGCAGTGGGGGGCTGTCCTCATCTGTCATTTCAGCACCAGACATGAGAATCTTAATAAGCTTTCAAGACAAGTGGCACATGACTGATCCACAGTTGGGGAGGCTCCATTTGACAGGGTCCCTAAAGTCACTGAGATTCCTGGTCTGTACCATAGAAGAGAGCAGCCCCAGGGCCAAGGGACAGAGTGACCATCTTAAGGCTGGGTGTGGTGGCGCATGCCTGTAATCCCAGCACCCAGGAGGCAGAGGCAGGTGGATCTCTGAGTTCGTGGCCAGCCTGGTCTACATAATGAGGACAGCCAGGGCTACAAAGTGAGACCCAGTCTCAAAACTGAAGTTACAGTTAGTTATGAGCCTCCATTGTGTCCCCAACTGCTCAGCCATCGCTCCAGCCTCTGGACTTGTTTCCTTCTAATTAACTCACTTTTACCTGAACCGACTATCTATGAATAAAATTATTACTCTCTCCCAAGTCTCCAGAGTGAATTTTATCCATGAATTTATAGCTTTGAGGGACTCGCTTTTCTAAAATTAATTGAAATGCATAACTATTAAGAAGAATGTTGGCCTTAAAAAAGAGGGAGAGAGAGCTAAGTAGTCATGAGTGAGTGCAGGCTGTATCATCTTAGGAAATGCCACCTAACTCTAGGGAGATTTCTGGGAGCCAGTGAAACCTAGCCAAGGATGCCTGATTGATCTGTGCAGCAGGCCTGTTGATGCCAATGCTATGAGTAATTGGCTAATCAATCATGAACCAGTCACCGCTACAGTATCTCTAGAAGTTGGACTGAGCACATTCAGAGTTCCTTTTTAATTATTTATGACTTTCCAAGGTTTGCTCACAGGGCCTGGTGCCTTGGCTGGACGTGCCAAGAGCGATGGGCATCTAAGTGCAGGTCATTTCCTGCGCTTGTCCTATATTACAGCATTTCTCTCTCCTTCTGTTCTCCCATTGCAAGGGTCAGAGAGCAGGCCTCTCAACCAGTGTATGGAAAAGTCCCCTTTCATATCTTTGCATGAGCCGTAGTGGGTAAAAATGTCAGTCTGAAGAAAGGGATTAACTCTGTTGCCCTACCACCTCTCCAGCTACTCCAGAATGATGTTGAGGAAAAGACGAACCTAGACTTCCACACCACAGACACCGCAGAACGAGAAAAACGGTACATGATTAACTGTGTGCCAGTCAGCAGATCCCTCTCTAACTTTCTTTCCTCTTCTGGGAAACAATGTTTAAGCAGGATGCTTTGTCAAAGTTTCTCAACTCTGAGGAGCCTGGACGGCATGACCTCAGCTTCTGTCTTTAGAAACTTTCCGGTTTACAGCTTAATTAAATCCCTCCTGCCTCTGTGGGCTTGCAGGACTATAGAGCTACCTTGCCAGGAGAGTACTCCCTCACACTATGGGTGCAGGAATTTTTGAGTTTCACCACCTCTATCTGAGGCAGAACGGCGTAAAGACGTGGGCATGTGGCCTAGGGTGGGTTTATTTCTCAGGCTGCCTCTGTAAGTCTCAGGCTTATTAATCATGTAGCCTAGGCTGTAACACAGTCTCCTTAAACTTCTCTTCTTCTACCTATCAGCCCAATCCGACAGGGACAGACCTCAGTTGTAGGCTTTCTGAAGGCTAAGGGACAGCCACTGAATGCCCAGTGCTACCAGTGTAGACAGTGCTCAGCAAGCGAGAGTCACGCCTTATCGTCACCGCTGTGGCTGAATCGCTCGTGCCTTGCCCACTCGATCAGTTTATGGGTCGATGTCCTCATCCACACAACCTCAGGGAAAAATCCGTCCTGTAACAACTCAGTCACCAACTTCCTGCTTCAGAACCGTGAGAATAAACACTCGTTGTCTGTCACCCTGTTTTCGTTTCACCGTGTTTTTGTTTGTTTGCGATATACTTTTAGTAAACTCGCAATATAGGCTGAAGGCCAAAGACGATGGTGACATTAGCTTCCATAATACAGTGTGAAAAGAGTGGGTAGGGACCATTTGTGAACAGAAGGTGGGGGGATTAAGCACCCAGAGGGAAAAGATGGGAAACAGGTGCTGGTTCAGGCCTAAAGAGGTAAAGAAAATTCACTTGACAGTTAAGGAAGGATGGAGCACTTTAGACATGGGACAGCACATCCAGTGGGATTCTTGTGTGACCAGAGAGATGGCTCAGCCCTTAAGAGCACTGACTGCTCTTCCAGAGGTCCTGAGTTCAATTCCCGGCAACCACACGGTGGTTCACAATCATCTGGAAAGGGATCTGATGCCCTCTTCTGGTGTGTCTGAGCAGAGCAACAGTGTCCTCACATAAAATAAAATAAATAAATCTTAAAAAAAAAAAAAAAAGAACGACCTTTGTTATCCCTAAATCCTTTGTTCAGTGACACAGAACCTCACCACTAATAGTGATGGAGAAAAAGTAAGTCCTTCCCAAAGCAAAGCCAGGTGAAATGCTATTCAGAGGGCAGTTAAATGGTACCCAGATGTGGGGCTGGGGATTTAGCTCAGTGGTAGAGCGCTTGCCTAGGAAGCGCAAGGCCCTGGGTTCGGTCCCCAGCTCCGAAAAAAAGAACCAAAAAAAAAAATGGTACCCAGATGTGCACACACACACACACACACACACACACACACACACATGCACACACAGACATGGGGGTGCCTATTGTTAAGCCCCCCTCCTTCTGTATATGTGTGACTACCTGCACTCTATGGAAATACAATTGTGAATGACTGCACCTGAAGTCTTCATCATTAATTTAAACTTGCACATCTCTGAATAAACCAGCATAAGAAGATGGAGACTTCATGGTTCTTCTCTAGCAAAGAAGACCCAAAGAGCGAGGAGTGCCACCTTCCTCTCCCTTCAAAGCCGAAGGCAACAGGAGGTCTGCTTCAGGCTTTTGTCTGTCTAAATGTCAAAAGACATGAGTAAGCACTGTTCTGAAAAGAGATGAGAAAATTCTTCATTTCATGGACACCTTTGTTGTTGCTGCTGTTGCTGCTGTTTTTCAAGACAGGGCCTCTCGATGTAGCCTGGCTGTCCTGAAATTTGCTGTGTAGACCAGAGAGATGGCTCTGAACTCGGAGGCATTGAACTCGGAGATCCCCCTGCCTCCTCCTCCCTAGTGCTGGAATTAAAGGCATGACCACACTCCTGTCAGGCCTTTTTTTAAAAAAAGTGTACCTGTGTGTCACTGTGTGTGTATTTGGACGTGTGTGCAGCGCCTGCAGAGGCCAGAAGAAAGCATCAGACCCCCTGCCGCTGGAGTTATACCTGGAGGTGAGCTACCAAACATGGGAGCTAAGACTTAGACTCTTCCTCTGCAGGAGCAGCCAGCCCTCTGAACGGCTGAGCCATCTCTCCAGCGCCTGTTGTGTTAGCTTCTGTTACTCACTTATTCACGGTTATAAACCTTTATGGACTCTGTAATTTATTTACTTATTTATTTAGTGAGGTTACATGAGTCTCTAGTAAGCTCTCTCCCACTGAGTTACGCGCCTGAGTCCTATATATGCATTTGAAATATTTAAGTGTTTTGTCTTAGTTTTTTTAATTTGAAAGATTTATTTATTTATTATGTATACAATGTTTTGCCTTCATGTATGTCTGTAGTCCAGAAGAGGGTACCAGATCCCATTACAGATGGTTATAAGCTACTATGTGGTTGCTGGGAATTGAACTCAGGACCTCTGGAACAGAATCCAGCTCTCTTAACCTCTGAGCCATCTCTCCAGCCCTGGTCTTAGATTTTAGTCCTTTCAGTTAGCATAATATTATGTGATTTACTCATGTTACTGTAAAATCTTTATAATATTTTTAAAGATACTCTTTTTTTACATACAATTATTTTTATTTTTACACACAGTTACTATTATTTTTACATACAATAAAAATTTACACACAATAAAAATTTTCCACTTAATATATAATCCAATAACTTTTGGGAAATTTATAGTCATATGACCATCACCAAAATTTATTTTAAAATGTATTTCATGAAGTATAGGGGTTTGCCAGCATCTATGTCTGGGTCCATGTGTGTGTGCCCCATGCACTCAGGGCCCAAAAGGGGAATACACGGGTGTGAGCAATCACATGGGGACTGACAATAAAAGCTGGGTCCTATGGCAGAGCAGTCACTGACTCACCCAATATCTTCTTCTAGAATGTTCCCCAAGGTAGCCTTCACTGGCCACCCTGCAGCCCTCTACCCCCTAGTATCTGCTTATGAGCTCATTATATTTTTTCCCTATATAAACCAACCCTGGACAGTGTTATGGTCACAGCTCCCAAGTCTGAGCTGTGTTCCTGATTGATCAGATCAGTCTTGGGGTGTGTGTTCAATAAATCATCCCGGGGTTGGGGATTTGGCTCAGTGGTAGAGCGCTTGCCTAACAACCGCAAGGCCCTGGGTTCGGTCCCCAGCTCCAAAAAAAAAAAAGAAAAAAGAAAAAAAAATCATCCCTGTCTGACTGAGATCAGAGTTTGTGTGGTTTGTGAGGGACTCCTGGACCCCTTGCACTCTGGAGGCAGAGTTGGGTGGATTGATCTCTGTGAGTTCAAGACTAGCCTAGACTACAGAATGAGTTCCTGGACAGCCAGGCTTACAGCAAAAACACTTGTCTCAGAAAAAACAAAAACAAACAAACAACACAAGAAAAATGAGAACCACCAAGAAATTAAAGAGCACTGCTGGAGGAGGCCGGGAAAGGAAGATCATCCCCAATTTCGGCCTCCCATCTCCTCCAGTCTTTCACAGGTGGCCACCAAACTAAAAGAGAGCAACTTCCCATCCTCTTGATTCTGTGCTTTGTTTTGAAACATGTTTAGTTTGTTTCCACATGTTAAAGCAGGATCTACTGAGCCTGGAGCAGGCTCTGCAGCAGGCACTGGCCTTGAGCATGTGATCCTTCTCTGTACTCAGCAGAGATCACAGGCTCATGTGACCGGGCCCGCCCAGCCTTTACTTATTTTACATTTATTTATTTATTTAGAGTGTGTGTGAGAGACAGTATGTGTGTGTGTAAGACAGTATGTGTATATATGTGTGTGTGACAGTGTGTGAGACAGTGTGTGTGTGACAGTGTGTGTATGTGTAAGACATTGTGTGTATATGTGTGTGACAGTATATGTATGTAAGACAGTGTATGTGTGACAGTGTGTGTGTATGTGTATAAGACAGTGTGTGTATATATGTGTGTGTGTGATAGTGTGTGTGAGACACCGTGTGTGTGACTGTGTGTGTATATGTGTATAAGACAGTGTGTGTATATATGTGTGTATGTATAAGACAGTGTGTGTGTATGTGTGTGTATGTGTGTGTGTGCAAGACAGTGTGTGTAAGGCAGTGTATGTGTAAGGCAGTGTGTGTGTAAGACAGCGTGGATATATGTGTGTGTGACAGTGTGTGTGTGTGTGAGAGAGAGAGACAGATTGACAGACTCTGTGTGTGTGTGTGTGTGTGTGTGTGTAGGACAGAGTGTAAGATAGTGTGTGAGTGTGTGTGTATAAGGCAGTGTGTATATATGTGTGTGTGTGACAGTGTATGTGTGTGTCTAAGGCAGTGTGTATGTGTGTCTAAGGCAGTGTGTGTATATATGTGTGTGTGACAGTGTATGTGTGTGTCTAAGGCAGTGTGTGTGTGTCTAAGGCAGTGTGTGTATATATGTGTGTGTGACAGTGTATGTGTGTGTGTGAGAGAGACAGACAGACTGGCAGACTCTGTGTGTGTGTGTGTGTGTGTGTGTGTAAGACAGAGTGTAAGATAGTGTGTGAGTGTGTGTGTATAAGGCAGTGTGTGTATATATGTGTGTGTGACAGTGTATGTGTGTGTGTGAGAGAGACAGACAGACTGGCAGACTCTGTGTGTGTGTGTGTGTGTGTGTAAGACAGAGTGTAAGATAGTGTGTGAGTGTGTGTGTATAAGGCAGTGTGTGTATATATGTGTGTGTGACAGTGTATGTGTGTGTCTAAGGCAGTGTGTGTGTGTGTGTCTAAGGCAGTGTGTGTATATATGTGTGTGTGACAGTGTATGTGTGTGTGTGAGAGAGAGAGACAGACAGACTGGCAGACTCTGTGTGTGTGTATGTGTGTGTGTGTGTGTGTGTATAAGGCAGTGTGTGTATATGTGTGTGTGTGACAGTGTATGTGTGTGTCTAAGGCAGTGTGTGTGTGTGTGTGTGTTACAGTGCATGCAGTCTTGTGTATTATTCTTCTGCAGCCATCCATCTCCCTTGAGGCAGATTTCTCACGTGCCTAGAGCATGCCAATGAGGATACTATAGATTGGTGGTTTTAGATGGGTGCTGGGACCAAACTTGCGTGCAGAGTAATTTTAATCCAGCAACATGGCTGCTTTAGCATGAGACCACAGCCAAAGAACTTTAGGTCTGTGTGATAAGGCCAGGATACAGATCCGCCTTGAATTGCAGTACAAACTGTCTAGAATGCAGACAAGCCTTTAATATACACCTTTAATCCCAAACAGTGAAGGTAAAATTAGTTGGTATAAGGGAGCAGCCATGTTTGAAAGGGGCAAAGTGACAAATCAGAGAAAGATTCGACAGAAGGAATCAGAAATTAAATCTGCCCAACCTTCATGAGAGCAGACAGGAAAGTGAGGCTACACAGGAACGGCAGAGAGAAAGGGGGCATCTTTTTGTACAGGGATAGCTGTAGAGAGACAGATTGCAGAGACCAAGACAGACAGACACAGGTGAACACAGAATGAGCTGGAGAATAGGAAGGAGTCAGAGGTTTAGAATAGATCCTAGAGTTAGTTTGAGGCCAAGCAGAGCAATTCAGTGAGAAGCCAGATTGAATCTGTCACCCTGGAGAGGAGTTTGAGCCAGTACAGCTGAGTAGAACCAGTCAGCCAGAGTTCAGGAAGAGCTAGAAAGGTGAACTTATTCAGCAGTAAGACTCAGAGAAGACAATTACATCAGTCAAATCAAAGTTACTATTATGCTTGGGTTTTCAACCTTTTACTTATTTCCTTATTTATTTTTATCGTATGTGTATGAGTATATTGTCTGTGTGTATACCACGCGCATACAATGTCCACTGAAGCAATAAGAGGAGTCAGATCTCCCGGAAATGGATTTACAAACTGTAGTTAGCCACTATGTGGATGCTAGGAGCTGATTCAGGTCCCTTGGAAGATCAGCAACCCTCTTAACTACTAAGTTGTCTCTCCAGTTCCATTTTCAGCCCTTCAAACCAAGCTTTGAGAACCTCTTGTCCCTCAGTTTGGTAGACTAGGAGACCTCAGGACGGCTGACAAAACCACAGAACTGGACCTGTCCTTCGGAACAAAGCAGGTATCAGAGTTCTCCTGCTCAGCTAGGCAGAGAGGCCAGCATCAATGTCCTCTGCTCAGAGGACCATCTGGGCCCTGCCTGGATGCCTGCAGCTCAGCACAATGGGACTTTCTGAGCTCAGAACATGGGGACACAGTTTCTGAGCTCTACTGAGCAGCTCTGCACAGGTGGCCTGGGCCAGGAAAGTTTGGGCACCTGCTTTGTGCAGCTGGGAATTTGGGCTGCCTGGCCCACAGCTTAGCCGGCTCTTAGTCAAAAGCCAGCATTGATGAGGACAGCGGGTCCTGTTTCACTCGAAGGCTGTGCCCTGAAACAGCACCAGGCTAAAAGTAGCTCCTCCTTCCCGGGGGATGCTAAGAGTGCAAAGAGCCACAGCCCCACGGTCTCCTTTCCAGCCACCTGCTGCCAGAAGCATCCTCACACTTGGCCTATTGTTCGGACATTTTCCCCTGCCTAAAATGACCTTCCCAAGCCCATGTTAGCCATCCTTGCAAGTGTAATTCAGCACGTCATTCATCCACAGTATAGGAGCATGTTACGTGTATTACAACAGCACATGTTAGGCACACTCTCAGCCCATCAGAGTCTTCCTAGACCTTCATCAGTTCTCCATCCCTATTCTCTTAGCTTGTGCTTCTTCCTCCTTCCTTCTTTCCTTCCTCCTTCCTTCCTACCCTCCTCCTCCTTTTCTTCTTCTTCTCCTCCTCCTCCTCCTCTTCTTCCTCCTCCCCTTTCTCCTCCTCCTCCTCCTCCTCCTCCTCCTCCTCCTCCTTCTTCTTCTTCTTCTTCTCTCTCTCTCTCTCTCTCTCTCTCTCTCTCTCTCTCTCTCTCTCTCTCTCTGTCTCTCTCTCTGCCTGCCTTCTTGTCTTTGGTGGTACTGCTTGTGATCAAACCCAAGCTTCTAGCATGCTAGGGGAAGGAATACTGTGGCCAAACTGTGTCTCTAGCCTGGCATCTAGCTTCCATGTCTGTAATGATCTCTGTACTTTTTGCTCTACACTCTGATGGCGAGCTCCAGAATTATTCTCTTGCTTTTGACTCTGAACTTGTACCTTCTGGACCCTGGCTCAGAGAGCTGATTTCGATTGGTCCTTATTTCACTGCACAAGTCTTTTTACATCTTGTTTTTCTCAACAGGTCAAGTCACAGTCTCTGGAACCAACGCGCCGTGGTTAACAGTGTTGCAACTGGACTCCTAGTGTGGAGACCCGATTTGAACCCCTACTTCTTCCTTGACTTATGCTTTGACGTTGGTTACAGTGCTTGTAGGTCGACCAATGCTGGGACCACCCCAGACACAAAGCCTTGGCAGAGACCTGATTCTCTTCCTTAAATTTAAAAAATATTATATTTATGTATTCATTTATTTAGTGAGTGTGCTGAGGTTGCATATGGAGGTCAGAGGACAACTTTCTGGAATGGGTTTTCTCCTTCCACCATGTGAGATCCAGGGAATGAACAATCTTATGTTGTCAGGTTGATGAGCAGCCTCAAGGGCCTCTGCTTGCATTCTTTGGTATCTATTTAGCAGTAGCTCTGCTATAGAGGAGGAAGATGGGCTGTGGTGGCTGGATGTTGCTATGTGCAAGGAGATTTCTCTGGAAAAACACTTCTTTCAGAGAGTTTTGAGTGTAAGGATCACATCCAAATCCATCTGAAATCCTCTGAGTCTAGCAGATGGTCTAGACAATAGAGGAGAGGCCTCTCGACTTGATGCCTTTGATACTGCTGACTGTGTCTTCTTTCTGTGTTATCCTCCTGCCTGCCCTTCTATCCAGTCTCATTTGTGACATACTCTATTGTATGACACTATTTCTGGGAAGTGAACAAATCCACTCACCCCAGATAGAAAACTGAAAACAGTAAAGAGATAACACCAGCAAAGTACAAGTTGCCGAGCCAATGAGCTTATAAGGGTTACTTACAAGAGTCTGAGTGAGGGGTTACTTATAGGAACATGGATGACACAAAGACAGCTGTACCACTGACAAGCTCCCTCAGTATGGGTGCAGCTTATGAAAACTAGAACCCTGAGTGTTCTGCATGATTTGTAGTCAGTTGGAGGGACCCCACGCGTCTTGTAAGTTTCAGGGATCTCCTGAGATTTGTGAGTTTAGTTCCAGAGTTTTAATGAGCTTCCATTTAAAACTTCCAAGTTTAAGAAGAAGACTTCTCCACGACATCCTCTTTTCCTACCTACTTCTCAAACAGTGATGCATCGTGGCATTGCCATCCATTCTGCAGTCCACCATTCTGCTCTGAGCTCATTCCTCGGTCCACTGTTCTGCTCTGAGCCCAGTCTGTCCTGTAAGTAGTCATTCATACATTATCTACTAGATTGATTCATCTGGCACATAACTTCCATGTATATACTAAAAGCTTACAAACCTGCCTCCAAGTTTCCTGGTGCTCCAGACCTCTGCATAATTGCTGTCCCTTTTTCTCCTCCATAAACCTGACTGAAGAATCCAAATCTTATTCGAGAGTTAAAGGTGAGAGGCAAGGACAGAATGAAGTGCTTCCCCATCCCTCCGCTCGTCCAGCTACAAGCTGAACTCAAGAGTAATAACCAGAAAGATGAAGTGGATGACAGAGTGCCCCGTTAAGGATCCCAGCTCTGCATATCCAGAGGGAAGCACACGCAGCGTGCTTGACGTAACACTTGCCAGATGTACACAAAGTAGAGGGCCCAGAGGTGGGACTCGCTACCTGTAAAGAAACAAAGCAAAGCAAGCAGACAAACCACACAGACAGGAGGGCTGGAGAGACCCCTAGAGAGCTCTGTTTATGTGAGTATCCAAGCACAAATGGACAGCCAGCCAGTAAACACTCGCAACTGTGAGGATGGAAGCCAGGAGCCAGTGCAGAGTGGAGCACCCAGAAGAAAGCAGGCCCTCCCCACCCTCCCCATCCCATGTGAGACTACAGCGCGTCACTCCTTTCCAAGATACTGTAATGCCTTCCTTGCTGCCACACGAAATCTTCAACTCATATGCATATCTTCAACTCAAAGAATCAGAGGCCGCGTGCCATTCTGCCCAAATCCCTTGCTCTTACAATTGATGGTACCAAAACACAGGTGCCAGGTTGGTTAAAGGTGGCTCAGTTCTCTGTCAGCTCCCACACCATGGGTGCTCCCAGGCCTGACAGCAAATGTACAAAACGCCTGGAGTTGAGTCTGTAAACCAGCACTCTATTGTATTTTTTTCTTTTCTTCTCATCTCCTCCCCTACACACAAACACACACACACACACACACACACACACACACGCACACACGAATGTACACACACAAGCACACATGCACACATGCACATATACACACATGCACACACGCACACATGCATGTATACCACACATGCACACACATACATGCATACACGCACACACATGCACATGGACACACGCATGTACACACACATACATGCACACACACATGTACACACACACCACTGTTGTTGCTCAGTGGTCCTGGAGGATACTCTTCCTGCTGCTGCCCCTGGTACTAAACCACAGGCCTCAGCCACCAAACCAGCACATGGCCTTGTATTATGGTTAAGGAAATAACCCCAAGCTGTCAAATCATTTGCCAAGGTCACACAGGTAGATTGGGCTAGGACCAACATCGATGAGGGCCGGAGCCCTGCCCATTGCTTGCTTTGGGTTTGTTTTCCAAGTTACCACCCCACTCAGGCAGCCAGGAAGGAGCACAGCAGAATAGCAAGTGAAAATCACAGATTTGGATTTGTCACTGAAGGAAGTAAAAAGGCAAAAACCAGACAGTGTCTGGTGGTTGGGGTGGGGAAGGGACCTAGCCTGCAGAAGTGAGACTGGCCACCAACTAATTGGCTGTTTTGTTCAGTATGTTCCTTGAAGATACCAAGAAAAATCTTGGTCCCTTGAAATTGATTTTATTATCACTGCTATGGTAAAATTTCTGTTCTGGAGTAGAAGTGCTACTTGAACCAATCAGTCCGTCAACCGACAGCTGCCACGGTACCCTGTGTGCACTCAGCGACTGTGTTATATGTTCTGGGACAGAGGATAACAGGAGTAGCAACCAGAGCAGACCAACTCCCTTAAATGACCACAATCTGCTCACTAGTGAGCTCCTTCCCATCGTGCTGATTCCATGAAGTCCCCAACTCTGAGCCCAGATGATCCAATGATCTGGTCGATGGGAATGGAAACAATCCCAGGAAATTGAGGGGACTGCAAAAGGAAAGATAGGAGGGAGGCAGGGGGACGGAGAGAGAAAAAGAGAGAGAGAGAGAGAGAGAGAGAGAGAGAGAGAGAGAGAGAGCGCGCTGGGTAAACACACTGAGTAGAACAAGAGCTGGGTAAAGCCATTTAGTTGAAGTTTTCATCCCCCAACCAGAGGACAATGATCACGGAAAGAAAAATGGGATGGATGCCCAATGAAGAAGCAGGGGGGGGGGCAGGGTGGGGTGGGCAGAGAGATGGCTTGTTCTGGTTCTGCTCTGAATAACTTACCAAGCACAGCATTTGAGGAGAAAATTAGCAGCAAGGCCCTGTGAGAGATGCAATAGTCATTTCACATGGAAGGTCCTTGCCAGGATCCTGTTCCTCTTCCTCCAACGCAGTCCTGGGCTCTGTGTGCCCACAGCCGAGTGCTCTGCCTTGCTCTTCATAGAGAGCCAGTCTGGTGGGCAGAGTCCAGGTGAGATCTGAGAAGCCCTTGACTTGCCTGCACACGCACAAGGATTCCAACAGGTGAATACAGATTAAAGCAGATCTCTGCCTTGGATCAGTTCAGGGCTGACCATCAGTAGGCCAAGGACTAAGATTCGTGGAGCTATGTGTGCCCTAGGAGACGGCCATGCCCATGTGGCGCACTGCTTGTTTTCAGAGGCAGAACTGTGTGTACTGAGACTGCTGCAGAGTTCCGTGGGAGCTGAGAGTTGGAACTGTGTGGGAAGATCATTGCTAAGGACTGCTTCATGGTGCATTTGGGTCAAATGCTCCTTGTTTCTCATTATGTTGTTCTGAAGTGGCTTTCGTAAGAGGGAGCTTTGTTTTCCAACAGCCTCTTGGTGCTCTTACTGGTTGTATCAATGAGCTATTGCTACACGATATGTTCTTTGATGAACCACCCTTAAACTTATGACTTATAACAGCACTCGTCTGTTCCCACACTTGTGAGTCCGTCTGCCTGCAAGACCAGCTGAGACTGCAGTGAACCTAGATCCTGCTGGCCGGAGCTCCTCACAGAGGGTTGAGTCTGAGTCTGTGGCTTTGCTCTGAGGTATAGGTCAGGGAGTCATAGACACACCCAGGACAGTTGAGAATATCGGGGGTGGGGATTTAGCTCAGTGGTAGAGCGCTTGCCTAGGAAGCGCAAGGCCCTGGGTTCGGTCCCCAGCTCCGGAAAAAAAAAAAAAAAAAGAAAGTGGAAGAGAATATCGTTCATATGTGAGAATGTGTTTCATATGTAACCCTAGCTCATCTGGTCTGGAACTCACTATATAGCCCAGGCTGCCCTGGAACTCACAGAGATGCACCCTCCTCTGTCTTCAGAGTGGTGAGACTAAAGGTGGGCACCAGCACCCCTGGCCTCAGATGCTTTCCAGCCATGGCATTTCTGCCTCTAACTTTTACAATGAAAAAAAATTAGGTTAGTGCTGTACGTTAATCTGAACTGGGGAAGAAAAGACAGGATCAGCCCTTTGGTGTGAGCACAGCACACGGTCCTCTTACTGAAATACAATTGACCAGCCTGTGGTCAGGCAAGCTAGCCCTTAAAAATGCCATCGCTGAGTGGCAGAGCCACTGTCGATGACCCCAGACCACATCGCTGTGCACATAGTGCACTCAAAAAGTCCACTCAAAGTCCAAGATGGCAAACTCGGACCCTCCGTGGAGAGTGCTGTTTCAGTGCAGGTGAGGCCAAATGAAATAAAAGGCTAGAGCCTGTCACTTGGCCATGGTAAGAGAAGGCGGGGCTAAGAAGTTTTAGAGAGGAGACAGACAGAGAGAAGAGAGGACAGGAGAAGATGGAGGAAGAAGACAAACCAGATCCACGTGGCCCGAGACACCCACAGGTAGCTGTGGATCTCATGGAAGAGCAATAGAATAACATTGGGCACATCTGTCCAATCTAGGTGGGCAGCTTGTATCTGCACCAGTTGAGTTTTGAGTTCTTTGTGTGGGCATTTTGGGGGCTGAGAATTTACTGTTACCAATCTGACTGATAAATTGCAAGCCTCTGGAGTCTTAATTATAAGGACTAATGGTTTAGAGCCAGTTGCTGCCAGTCTCTGCCGGCTAGCTACAGGGGCTCGCAAGGGAAAGGATAGCTTCAGAAATGCGAGCAGGCTCTCTGTTCTGTGGCAGGTAAACCGCAAGAACCTGGGAAGACTGGAGCTTGCAGCTCCCAATGGGGGAGCAGAGACATGCGTAGCCAGTGTTAGCGTGGATTTTTTTTTTTTAATAATTACACGCTACACCTTTGGAACAAGATTACAGTAGTTGGGGTTGGTGCTGGGGGCAAGGCTCATGCCAACAGTGTCTTAATGAAGGACTTGGCAGCTCAGCTCGCCCTTGTCGATGTCATGGAAGACGAGCAGAAGGGAGAGATGATGGATCTCCAGCCTGGCAGCCTCTTCCATAGAACACCAGAAACTGTCTCCATCAAAGACTACAGTGTGACTGCAAACTCCAAACTGATCATTGTCACAAGGGGGCCGACAGCTGGAGGGAGAGAGCCGGCTCAACGGTTCAGCGAGACGTGAACATCTTCAAGTCCGTCGTTCCCAACTGTGAAGTGCAGTGCGCACTGCAAGCCGCTCATTGTCTCACCCGCTGGATATCTTGACCTACGACCTATGTAGCTTTCCCCAAAACAGAGTTACCGGGAGTGATCACAATCTGGACTCAGCTGGGCGCTGTTACCTGATGGGAGAAAGGCTAGGTGTTCACCCACTGAGCTGTCATGGATGGATCCTAGGGGAGCATGGTGACTCCAGTGTGTCCATGTGGAGTGGCATGAATGTTGGCGGTGTCTCCCTGAGGAATCTGAACTCAGAACTGCAGTGGAAGGAGTTGATGGTGCCTATGAGGTGATCAAACTGAAAGTTATGTCCTAGGGCATTGGCCTCTCTGGAAGACTTGGACAAGAGCATAATGAAGAAATTTAGGTGGGTGCATCCCATTTCCACCATGGTTGAGGGTTTCTATTGTAAGAGTCCATGAATCACTGAAGAATGATACCGCAGACCCAAAAGAAAGCGTGCTTGTTCTGCAAAAATCCAGCATGCAGAGGTCTACTGTTCAGCAAAATGGTGACCCAGAGGAAAGCGCACAGGCTCAATTTAAAGCCAATTGGGGGAATTCCAGGTAGGAACAGGTGAACTTTCTCCTGCTTGGTTGGCTCTATTTCAAGGGACACCAGTGTCTGTGTGACTGGCTTAGTCTTTAGGAACTTTCCAGAATCATTGTTGACTATTCTTGGCTCAGGTCAGATGGTGGGGTAGCTTCTGATTGACTGCCTGAGTGTGTGGTTTTTCCTGGAACTGGTTTGCTCAGCTCCAAGAAAGAAACTTAACCTAGTTGTCTAAACTGGCATTTTGCAGCCTGTCATGGAGTCAGCCTACCTCAGTTCTCTCGCTGTGGAATCAATGATGATGTCTTCCTCAGTGTCACTTGTGTTCTGGGACAAAATGGAGTTTGTGAAGCTGACTGTAATTCCTGAAGAGGAGCCCACCTGAAGAGGATGACAGCTAGGCTCTCAGGAATTCAGAAGGAGGTACTATTCTAAAGTCTTCCTGGTGTCCTAGCCTGTCACTGTCCAATGGAATAGAAACGTTCTGGGGCTGGAGAGATGGGCCAGTGGTTAAGAGCACTGATTGCTCTTCCAAGAGACCCTGAGTTCAAATCCCAGCAGCCACATGATGGCTCACAACCATCTGTAATGGGATCTAATGTCCTCTTCTGGTGTGTCTGAAGACAGCTACAGTGTACTTATATATAATAAATAAATCTTTAAAAAAAAAAAGGAAGAAACCTCCTCATCTGAGCTATGTTAGTGCAGTTGTGTTAAGGTAATCTGGGGACACTCAGTTCCCACAGCTCTACCCTGTTGCTAAGTGGTACTTGTGTAGTGGTAACCTGGTTAGTGTGACAGTCCCACTCTCTCCAAGACACACTGCCAATTGTAGGCAGGCTTCAATTATGCTATGCTGCAGACCCTCAGCAAACATGCCTAGCCCAACAAGTTCCCAGTTAGTCATAACCTGGCTGTAAGTCCACATATTGGTAAGGGATCTCTAGAGCCACAGAACTTATGGAATGCCTTCAAATATTAAGGGAAATTATTGGAATGATTCACAGGCTGCAGTCCAACTAACCCGACAATGGGCAGCAGTGACTGGGAAGTCTGAGAGTCTAGTAGTTGCTCAATCCCACAAGGCTAGTTGTTTCAGCTGCTCTTCTGTGTAAACTGGAATTCTGAAGGAGTAGGTTCCACTAGATGTGCTGGCAGGAAATGCAAGCAGGTAAAGAAAAGTGAGCCTTCCTTCCTCCATTGTCCTTATGTAGGCCTCCAGCAGAAGGTATGGCCAGATTAAAGGTGGGTCTGGACCTAAGCTGTTCTTTACTTGGAACTTACTCTGTCCAAGGCTGGCCTTAAACTCAGAGATCTGCTTGCCTCAATCTCCTGGGATTAAAGGCCTGTATCACCTTGCCTGGACCCAAGCTTTTCATGGCCACTATGCCTCAAGATCAGTATCAAAAGCATATTTCATCCCATGTCAAGATCCAGATCAAAAGCCCTTGTCTTCCAACCTCAAGTTCTAGATCACAGGTGTGCCCTCCGTTTCTGGATTGTAGTTCATTCCAGATGTAGTCAAGTTGACAACTGGGAATGGCCATCGCAGTCCATTACACATGCTCTCAGGGATATTTTGTGTAGTATACGTGACTGTAGTATACACTGCAATATTATGTAAAAAGTATGATTTGCATATGGTGTCGTGGCAATGAAAATAGCAAATAAACCTTGAACAGTGAGGAAAAATGTGTTTGTTTTTATGTGTGTGTTTGTTTATGGTGAATGCTATGTCAATCTGTCTACATCTGGAATTAACAGACTAGCTAGACAAACCTGGGAGGGATTTTTGCTTAATTAAATATTTGAAGTGGAAAGACCCACCTCTAATCTGGGTCACATCTCTGCTGGAAGCTCTAAAGATGGAAACCTCTCTTTCTTTGCCTACTTGCAGGATCTTGCTAACTAGCAAGTCCATTCCTTCACTGGTGTTAACACCTACTCCTTTGAGATTCTGGCGTGTCCTAGAGACGAACTGAGACATCTGGTTTCAAGGACTGAACAACTACTACCTTTTGTTCACAAGCAGCCATAGCTGGACCACAGCCTATAAGCCATTCTAATAAATCCCATATATATTCTAATAAATCCCATATATATTCTAATAAATCCCATATATATTCTAATAAATCCTATGGGGGTAGAGGGAGGGAGGAAGGGAAGGAGAGAGAGATTCATTCTATAAGCTCTGTTACTCTAGAGAACTCTTTGACTAATACATCCATATTTCACATATCCTCAGAGGTCAGAAGAGGAAGTTGGATCTCCTGGAACTAGAGTTACTGATGTTTGTGAATATTACCTGTAGTTTCTACTTCCTCACTTTAAGCTCCAGGTGGACTGTGTCACTAGCCACCACCCAGGAGCCACCCCAGATCCACAGAAGAAACACATACAAACACACATTAACTTATATTTAATATGCTTTTAGCACAATGTCTGGCCTCTTCTAAGCCTTCTGCGGCTAGCATATCCTTCTTTTCACTCCCAGCTCACCACCTCTAAATCTTCCCTCAACTTAGTTGTGTTTCTAATCTCTGGCCTGCTACTCCAAGCCCAGTCGGGGAAGCAGCCAGTGGTCACTCCATCCGAGATCTCACATAGCTGGTAGCTCTTTCCCTCTCTCTCCAAAGCATGGCGAATCTCTTTCCTCTTCCCTGTCTGCTAACCTGCCTGTGGGAAATTGGAAGCACCACCCCTTACAGCACAGTCATTGGCTGCTAGCATCTTTATTGATGGATTAAGAACCAATTGGGGAACAGGATTTTCTGCATTCATTCCTGACAAGAACATCAGAACCACCCCCTACATGTGAGCGTCCATGTGGCCGTTGGGAATTGAACCTGTGTCCTCTGCTAGAGCAAGAAGCCACTGAGCCATATCTCCAGCCCCATCAGAGCACTTTAAGCCTCCATGGTAACCTATTCCTCCCACACTGTGGGCAAGTGGACCATGCCACCAGACAGAAGACCTGGTGTGGTTGCAGCAAGTCCTATAAGCCCCTGTGTCCAATACCTCCAAAGTAGAATTTATCAACTCTCTTAATCCTGCTTTCTGTCTTCTCCATATTACCTGTGGGCTTCACCCTCTGCTCAGGGACACAGGATAGAATCACATAAGGCTATCCTTCCATAACTCCCTTCTGTCACCAGGTCAATCCCATGGCTTCCACTCCCCAGTAAACATGAACAGGCCATCCACTGGGCCAGCATCATGGGTGACCAGGGCGGACTCTTTAGTTCCTGGAGCTTTTTACCTCCAAATATTTCTTGCTCTTGTCCCCTCTTCTTCTCCCAGGCAGATCCCACATGGGTGCCGGACTCTTACTCCAGTTTTCATCCTGTAAATTGGCCTCTTACACTCATTGCTACCTTGATGCTTCTCCATCATCTTCAAACCCGTTCTCAGAAACCGGGGCTGGATAGGGCAGCTTAGAAGAGAATTAGGCAACTGAAAGTAAAAGCAAAAGAAATGACAAAATACAAAAATGTTGGTGCGCTGTAGAGGAGCCAATAACTTGCTCTTTCGAAAAGCAAGGCATTCAAAACCAACCGTGGGGACTGGAGCCGTGGCTCCGCACTTGAGTGCAGGAGTTCAGGTCTCAGCACTCACATAGGGAGGTTGGCAATTGGCAGACTCGAGCCCCAGGGAATACAGTGCCCTCTTCAGGCCTCTTTGCGTACCTGCACTCATGTGTGCATGCTACACAGAGAGACCCGCACATACACATAATTAAAGTAAAATCTTCAAAAATACCCAACAATGAGCGTTCACGATCTTCTCTTCTTTTATAAAAGACTGTTTATTTCAAATATAGAAGAAAAAATCAAGATAATAATTACCTGGGAAACAAACCCAAATTAGACATGTGTCCGTAATTTCTGCTTTTCCTGGCCTTGTGAAAACATCACGAGAGACTGCTTGGGTACCAGAGCACCTGGGTGGAGAACCACCCAGCCACGTGTCCTCCCACCATTCACTATGAATTTCTCACATGGAGCCCCAGGCTCCCACAGACCTCAAAGTTCATGCTCCTCTGAGCCTACCCACCACGTTCTCCCACTTTCCCAAATGTTCACACCACCTTTCTCCGCTTGCCTGTCTTTCCCTGTCCTCCTGGCCTTCACCCAGGCCTAGTGTCATCTAAGGAGTCCTTCCAGGATTGAAGCCTCCCCTTTGCTTGCCAAATGCCTTGGTCATCTCTGTATCATTCACTGTGCTGTCCTCCTCTGTGCTCTCTCCCATCTGCCAGTGACTTTGGGTGCGAGGCACCTACTTGGTGTTTTATAGATTCCACACTCCTCTGCCCCAAGTTCAAGGTTTTGAGAATTTCCCTGTTCACTTCATCTCAGGACTATGTCTGCTCTGGCAGGTGGTTCTGTGGAGCTCCTCATAACCATGTCTGAGACCACCTGGGGACCGGAGCATCAGTCAGCCTGTACTGAGCGTCACCGATGTGTCTGTGGCCTTCATAGCATCTCCTTCTCCTGCTTCCAGGGAGACACCAGCATGTCAAGCTTTTACTCAAGATTCAGAAAGCAAACAATGTGAACTGTAGCCAAGAACGAAATGGACAACAAGTCAAACATATGCTAAACAGCAGTGCCCTAAAAGCACTCCAGACACCCATGCCTTCCGCCATATTTCTTCAGAGAACCCTTTGGACTTCTGCTCTGCTGTGGGGTTCACCTCACCATGGAGCCCATCTTCTTTCCAACATCCACCCTGGTTCCTGCTAAGACCTTGAACTCTCCTAAGAGCTGAGTCTACCTTTAAATATCCACAAGGCACTAATGAGGAGCAAAGAGCTTTTCCTTAGGATCTGCATGTCACTGACAGCTGACCTTCAAAAGCTTCTGTCCTTTACCCACAGGCTCTGTGAGAGGGAGGGAGGGAAGGAGGGAAAAGGAGGGAGGGAGGGAGGGAGCGTTGGGGTGACTGAGGTGACTTGAGTGTTTGAACTAATGATCATTTTCTTCCAGATTTGTCAGCACAACTTTTTGACTGGACCGGATTGCCTAGGGATAACGATGTTTTTGTCTTCCCACCGTCAGTGATGAAACTCGTGAGACCTAATTTGCTTGACCTTGGATTTTAGTGGTTAAGGACTAAACATCAAATTCACGAAGGCTCAAATGTCTTTCACTTAGGGCTTGACTCTGACATCTTTCTTCCCCACATTCAGAATAACAGCAGGACCAACCTGAAGGGTCAAGGGGCAGCAGACTCAGCATTAACACCTCAATGCCTGGCACAGTGTGCTCAGGGAATGACGGGTGTCAGTAATCCCCACCATTGACGCCTCATCAGCATCGCTACTTCAAGGTTTAGACTCTTTGTGGAGGTTCTAGTTTGCTCCTTCTTTCCAGATGGGCTTTAATCATGCAGCCTAGGCTGGCCCGAAAGTCTAAATAGCCTAGGCTGGCATTGAATTCTCAATTCTCCTGCTTTTGCTTCCTGAATGCAGGACCACATATGGGCTGACATGCTGGGCTGAGTCTGTTCCTTTTTACAGGTATAGCAGGATAGAGATACTCTGGCGTCCTGGGGGTGAGCTCTCTTCAAACCTACTCTAGAAGAGGTTGGTATTTCTATTGGTGTGATCTGTCTTTTCACTTTTGGCAAAGTTTTATGCAATGGGTTTCTTATGGAACACCTCAGCTGGAATCCTAACTCATACCTGCTGAGTTCTGTTGTACAAATCAAGCAATTAAGCCTCAAAGTCTGAATCTGTAAAATAGGTACAGTGTGCCAGTACCGCTGTATGAGGTAAACAGAGGAAATGCACTCAGCATGCAGTCCTGTAACGGTTACTGTGTAAGTGTGTGTGGTGGTGGAAGGGAGGCAGACAGATCTGCCCCTGAGGCATCCACATGGAGACTGAACCCAGGCTCTCACAGGAGCAAGACAAGCCTTCTGCTACTGTGCTACATCCCCACCCACATTTTTGCTTACTTTTGCTTTGTTTGTTTTGTCTTTGAGACATGGTTTCTCTGTGTAGCCCTGGCTGTCTTGTAATTCACTCTGTAGAGTAAGCTGGCTTTGAACTCAAGAGATCCATCTGCCTCTGGCTCCTGAGTGCTGGGATTAAAGGTGCATGCCCCCACTGCCTGACACTTTGTTTGTTTGTTTTGAGATTTAGTCTCAATAAGTTGCTACTTGGGCCTTAAATTCTGTGCAGCCTGGTGAGACTTTGTAGGCTAGTCAGGTCTTGGATTTGAGATCTTCCTACTTTAGCATCTAAGAGCTATGGCCACAGGTTCACAGGTATGAGCCCTCTAAACCACAGGTTTCTCGTCTGTCTACACTGGCGGGTTACATCTAGGAAGGCAGAGGCTCTGACCAAGCCTTGGTTTTCTCTCCAAACCCAGTGTGACAGAATGTCTTAGTTATGGTTTTACTTCTGTGGTCAGACACCATGACCAAGGCAAGTCTTATAAAGGACAATTGGGGGGCTGGAGAGATGGCTCAGTGGTTAAGAGCACTGACTGCTCTTCCAGAGGTCCTGAGTTCAAATCCCAGCAACCACATGGTGGCTCACAACCATCTGTGATGAGATCTGATGCCCTCTTCTGGTGTGTGTCTGAAGACAGCTGCAATGTACTTACATATATAATAAATAAATCTTTAAAAAAAAAAAAAAGGACAATTGGGGCTGGCTTACAGGTTCAGAGGTTCAGTCCATTATCATCAAGGTGGGAACATGGTAGCATCCAGGCAGGCATGGTGCAGGAGGAGGCGAGAGTTCTACATCTTCATGTGAAGGCTGCTAGCAGAATACTCACTTCCAGGCAACTAGGGTGAGGGTCTTAAATCCCACACCCACAGTGACACACCCACTCCAACAAGGCCACACCTACTCCAACAAGGCCACACCCACTCCAACAGGGCCACACCTACTCCAACAGGGCTACTCCTAATATTGCCACTCCCTGGGTCAAGCATATACAAACCATCACACAGAATATGTCTGGAAATTCTCCTTTTTGTCCCAGTTCACTACTCCTGACCTTGAAATCTGTATTTATGCATAGGAAGCTTCTATACCACTGAACCTATCAGTACCCCAATATAATTGGACGCATTCTTTGAAGATATATGTGCCTGTTAGTAGTTTACTAGGAGAACCAAAACAGTCATGGAAAAGGGGTATGCCAAAAAGTCAGCGATCGTATACATTGATCCAAATTAAGTTATAATTTTCACAGATGTGTAGTTGAGGTGGTGGTGACCCTGGGGAGGAACGCAGGGCCTCCTGTCTGCTAAGCACATGCTTGGCCACTGAGCTATCCTGAGGAAAGGCCTTCCAGTGGGTGATTTTTGCAGATACATCTGTTTCTGCTTATATAAAGATCACAGATATGAAAATACCATTCGCAAATCCAAAATAGAAATAATGAGATGAAATGCATGGGAAAATACGACATTACTTACAAAAGCCATCCGAAACTTCCATTATTGAAGACAGAAGGCAATTATTATGTATTTTTAATTTAATCTAATATCTATTTTTCAAGACAAAGTTTCTCACTTTAACCATGGCTGTTCTCTATCCCAGGCTGACCTCGAACTCAGAGATTCACTTGAGAAGGCTTTTTTTTTAAAGGAGAAAAAAAGAATACAATATTAGCAACATTTCCTAGATTTTTTTTTTCCACATTAAAAAAAAAAAACCAAAACGGCACCATTCAGCTTCACTGGCACCGTGGGTATTTGGTGGCCAGGTGTTTTGGAGAGTGGCACGCTTTCATTAACCAGATTTTATACACTCTGCTACAGGTGTTTCTAGGACCTATTTGTCCCTTCCCTTTGTCCCTTTTCCTTTCCGCCTTTGATCCTTCTTAAAGTGGGGGTAAGGATTCGATTAAGAGCTTCAGCCCTACCAGGCAGTTGTGCACCCAGTACTGGAGAAGCAGAGGCAGGTGGATTACCGAGTTTGAGGCCAGCTTGGACTACAAAGTGAGTTCCAGGACAGCCAGGGTTACATGGAGAAAACCTGTCTCAGAAAAGTACAACCCCCCCCCCCAAAAAAAAAACAAACCCAGAAAAACAAAAAGCTGGACAATCACTCTGAATGATAAGGTACAGTGCTGACTCAGTCTAAGACAGGGAAGTTTTAGCTTGATCCATTCTCTGGACGATGGGCAGTGCCAGGCCTGGAGGCGTCTATCACCATACTCTCCCACACGAGCTTATTTTAAGATAGAGAACATTTCGATAGAACTTGTTTATGTGTCCTAAGCCATTGCCACAGAACAGGACACCCTCTAACCCACATCAGCAGTCACAAGATGGACGTCATCTCTTGGATCACTGGTCTCAGACTTGTGCTCTTGCAGATTCAGACGGGGCGTGTTGGAGACATTCTTGGGAAGAATGGGTCTCCAGACAGCCATAACTGTCCCCCTGAACTTTCAATGTTGTTCTGAGCAAGAAAGACTCTGACCCATAGGAAAAAGCTATGTGTGTGCATGCACACACATCCACACACCAGCATCATCCAGTTCATGACTCTGTAGGAGACGTCAGTCAAACAGACAAGGTCTCTGCCTGCCATTCAACTGGCATGACTGTCAGGACTTAAGCAATGAACGTCTGTTCGTCTGTTCCTGGAAAGACGGACACAGACAAGAATATAATAGAGTAAAAGACAATAGTCATGCTTCTGTCTATTCATACTGGGTAGTGAGAGGAGGCCTCACTGCTGAGGTGAGCCTGGAGTAGAGCCGTGCAGGAAGTGAGGGAAGCCTGCACTGCCCGCAGGGAAGAGGGAGGATTTGAGGTGGGACTGTGTTTGGTGTCCAAGAAACAGCCAGAAGGTAGGGAGGCTACAAGGAGTACTAGGAAATAAGTCAGGAAGGTTGGGTTAGGCCAGGTCTGACCCCAAGGTCACTATGGTATTTGGCCTTTTACTCTGAGGGCATCAAGGCCTATGTAGGAAGGAAGTGACAGGGTCTGACTCAGGTTGACGCCTATATCAAGAAGGCTGTTGAAGAGCCAGCTGTGAACCAGATCAGTCAGGAATCTGACCTCGGCTTGAAGAGGTGGTGGGGGGAAACTTGTGAGAAGTGGCCAGATCCATGATTTGCCAAACACAGAAAGACGTGAGAGAAGAGAGACGTGAGTCACTGCAGGCCCCAGGGTTTCCTCCTGAGCAATGAGGAAGAGGGCCTGAAGGGAGAACACGCTGCAGGCAAGGCGTGAGGAAAGGAAGGATGGGAGCCTAGGAGCTCCTGTGGAGAGAGTAAAGTGGTATGGTGGTCAGCCAAGCCGTGGTTCAGCCATGGGAGACTGGAGCTTGGGGGAGGCACAGATTTGAGAGGCATCGGTACAAAGGTGAGTTTTTGAGCTTACAGACCAGTTGAGATCACCAGGAAATGAATAAAGTTCTGAGAGCGGGGAACACTGGAGCATCTGTGTCTCTGCACAGGAGAGGAGAGATCAAGGAGAGGACTGATGTCACAGACCTGGGACATCAGCCGGAGTGCAGGTGCTGACAGGAGACCTTCAAGGCCATTTACAGATAAGAAAGGGTGGAGGAGAAGCAGGAGAGGAGTCCCTGAATACAGCATAGAAAGTATGGGTGAAACCAAGTGTACCTGAAACCCTGAGGCTAGAAGCAGCTGTGCATGAGACTGTGTTGTCCCCGTGATGCCGGTGTGATTCAGAGGGAAAGAAACATGAGCTAGAAGACAGTGCTTCCGTGGCTGATGGGAATGGATGGGGATCTGTTATTAAGCAATGGTGAGTCCAAGGTAGCATTCTCCCCAAATAGTCTGAATCTATGAGCCTCAAAGGACAGGCTCTGTGTCGTGTGGTGAGTGAGAGCTGAGGAGACAGAGGCTACTATTGTTTTTACTTATTTATTCTTATTTTGTGTGCACTGGTGTTTTGCCTGCACATATGTCCACATGAGGGTGTTGGATCCCTTGGAACTGGAGTTACACGGTCAGTCATAAGCTGCCATATGACTGCTGAGAATTGAGCCCTGGGCCTCTGAAAAAGCAAACAGTGCTCTTAACCGCTGAACCATCTCTGCAGACCCAGTTTAATTTTTCCCCCTTAACAAGTTGGGTCCATGGAGACAACCAGGTTTTATAGAGAGAGGTTTTCCACAAAGTGAGACTATGAAAGAGTTTGTGTTGTGTCATGGGAACATGGCGAGCACAGGAAACGGAACTTAGGTAGGTGGAAGAGACAGGCCGAATCAGGAAGGAACCATGGAGCACGCTCTGGGTAACAGTCCAGGGGATAACAGAATCCTGCATTCTGAGCAAAGGGTGAGGTCTAAAAGAAACAGGGCATAATAGGGTCACCCCACCCGGCTTCTAAATTTCAGGCAATGTAGACCAAGCAGTTGCTTAGGGCTGACAGCCTGAGGGGACAGACCACAGTGCAAAGGAGACTTTGTATATGACATTCTTGTAGTGGGGGTGCTGGAGCCTCCTTCCAGGAGAAAGTCAGTCAGCCTTCAGCAGGGTCTCAGCTGAGTCTTAAGGGCCAGGAGGAGACCTAAAAGTCATTCAGGAAAACAGGAGTGGCTTGAAGGAATAAAAGGTGGCCTTTCTGACAGGATGACAGGATGACGATCTTCCTAGAGAAACTGGGGGCTGGGGTGGAGACCTGCTTTGGTCCTACCTTCTTCCCCAGTGGTACCCTGGAGAGATAAGAGGGCAAGACCCAAGTCTTTGCATCTCAAGATGGCTTAGAGAAGGCCTGAAGGGACTGCCATTCTCCCTGTTGCTACAGTTGTCCTGCACTGAGCCAGTCCTCCCTACTGCACATGGAATACACTGCTATGTCTGCGACCTCCTAGCTCCTAGCTCCTCAAGGGCAAAGAGGAATCTTTGCTGGGACTTTATCTTCAGCTTATGGAACCTTGCCTTCCTCCAAATATCAGAGGAGCCGATGACTGGGGAAGGAATTGGGGCGAGCTTGAGAAACCTGGTAACCCAGAATGGCAGGGCAGATATGTTCAAGCAATTAATGCCCTCCCCCTGCATCCGCATGACACATAGAAGATGGCGGTACCTGCAACCAAGTCTGGGGCAGCCTGGGCACCAGCTCCCCACTGCATATTTAATTCAAGAGCAATAACCGCGTGGGTCCCTTCCAGTGTCCATAGCCACTCCTCTCTCCATCTCAAGCATTTCCCAGTGTTAAGGGTTCCTCGTCCCCACAGTGAGAATGGTCTTACTGGGCTAGCTTGCAGGCAGGAAGCATGGGCAAGGAAGAGCTGCAAACTCGCCACACAAGGATGAGGAAAAGGGAGAGAAGGGAGAGGAAGAGCCCTCCTTACCCTTTTGTGATAACATCTGAGCTCACCATTGGTCCTGCAGCTTGAGGCTCAACAGCCTTTCGGTGCCCGGTGTTTTCTGTGTGCACTGACAATGTTGATGAAGTATGATTCTCATCTCCCTGCACCACCATTCAAGCTTCCGAGAAAACAGAAGGCTTTATGAAGCATTCACTTTCTCCCTGCAGGCTGGAGACTACGCCACCCTCTGATTACGGGAGAGTGGCTGCTGCCAGAGGACCCTTGGGGGGAAAACAAAGGACTCAGCAACTCCCCTTGGAGGGAGATGGAGGGTCACATCCTAAAGGGTTAACCTGGAGGGAAAAGGCAAAGGGAAGAGGCTGACAGGACTGAAGAAACCGCTACCTGCCCAGAGGTGTGGGCTCTGCGAGTGGGTCTAATGTGGGTAGGGATAAAAAGAATAGGGAATCTGTCCCCCATCCTAAAACAGGAGAGGTCCAGATGCAGGACAAGCCGAAGGAGGGAGAGTCACAAGACACAGCCTCCTGGTCCTGCTAGGATGTCGTTCTTACAAAACAGTTCAAGCCAGGACAGTGGCCACCAAGCAATCACACAGTAACTTGTTTCCTTCTTTCTTGTTTTTGTTGTTTTGTTTGTTTGCTGGTTTGTTTTTGAGACAGAGTCTCTCTACATAGCCCTGGCAGTCCTCGAACTCTCTGTGTAGACTAGGCTGGCCTTGAACTCAGAGGCCCACCTATCTGTGCCTCCTAAGGGCTGGGATTAAAAGCATCTGCCACCACTGCCTAGTATAACTGTGCATTTTAAAGACTTGAAAAGACATCGTATCTGTGTGATAAAAAAGGAGAGCTTGAAGCTGATGGCCTTTAATCCCAGTACTTGGGAGGCAGAGGCAGATGGATTATTAAATTTGAGGCCAGCCTGTGTACATAGTCAATTCCAGCCAAAGCGATACAGAGAAACCCTGTTTTGAAAAACAAGCAGAAGAGGAAGAGGAGGAGGAAGAGGAAAGAAGGGAAACCTTGGCAGCTGACAATTAGGGAAGGAGCTGATCTCAGTTCCGAGTGGCAGATAGAGGTGAGAGAGTGGGAGACCCGGGAGCAGGAGGTCAAAACAGAGGGAGAAAGTGCCTGCAAGAAGAGCCAAGCCAGGAGCCGTGCTTGGCTAAACTTCCAATGCCTCAAGGTCGTTCCACTACTGTGTCCTCTTTTTGTCTAAATTCCCGTGGCTTCTCACATTTATAATGTTGTAGGAGAGCTGATGCTTTCTTCTTTGACCACAAATGGTTTCTTTAGTCACTATGCAGCCAGGACGACACAGTGAGGCCTGTCAGAGAGACTGTGAGACAGAGAGAGACAGAGACAGACGGTGATTACCTAGCTGAGAAAATGAATTAGGCTTTCAATAAAAACCCAAGTCAAGAACTGCTTCCCGCCTTGGGCACAGCCAGGTTGGCGGTCTGTCCGCACTCCTATTGGCCAGGAGCAGTAGTGAAGTGCAAGTACTCCTGACTGGGTTCTCCAAAGGGTCTGTGGGGCCAGCCCCTTGACCCAGGCCTGCTTCTCCGGGCCTCTCCTGTGGATGTTCTCTGGGTCTCTGCTTCCCTCCAGAAAGAACCAAAGGCTTTACTAGGAACCACAGGGAGCACTGACCCTGAACTTCATCTTTGTAAATGTTCCCAAAATTATCATAATGAGGATTCCCTTCCAGCTGCCAGAGAGTTCGGCAGGGGGGCTGTCTTGTGACTCTTCCTTCTCTGAGAGACCCAGCAGGGAAGTGGCTTTGCTCAGAGACCCCCTGGGAGGACATTGACAAGAACTTCGTGTTCTTTCTGTGCTGACGTGTGTGGCAAGTGAGAATTGAAAGGATACATGGTGACAGAGGTGGAAGATTTGTCACCAGGTCATCTAGTCTGGTCATGCCCCTGCTCCAACCCCCCCCACCCCGCCCCCCACCCCTCCCTTCCCCGCCTCGGTCCAGAGAGCCGCCACACTCCCCTGCACCTGCTGGCCGCCTGAGTGTTCTATTGTTTTAAACATTCCTCCAGGTCAGTCTTCCAACCTGGCTAGAGAGGCCAATGAAGGAAGCATGGCTGTGAAGTTTGGGTTCAAACTAAGTTAAACATTGGCTTTTTTGTTACTGCTTGATAGCAGCAAGTAGCCCCTTTAGGAGGAATTCGAGAAAGAACGGGAGAGATTCCCACCCACAGAAGAACAAAGTTAATTATCATAAACGTGAGGGCTGGGAAGAAGGTTCTGCACTGGGGAAGCACAAGGACTCAGGTTGGTTGCCCCAGTTCCCTGTAGAACAGCTAGGCACGGGGCTGAGGTGGGGGTGGGGCAGAGACAGAGGATCCCTGGGGCTCACTAACCAGCCTGGAAGTCAAATCAGCAGTTCGGAGGTTCAACGATAGACCCTATCTCAAAAGCTAAGGCAGAAGTGAGCTGGTGAGGTAGTTCAATGCCTAGTGCTATGAAGCCTGGTTTCCATGCATGCTATGATATGCACACACGTATGTAACAACTGAGTTAATGAAGTTAAACTAAATGAAGTGCAGAATAATCGGGGAAGGTAACCAGTGTTAACCTTTCGCACGCATGTGTAAACACACTCACAAACACATAAAAGAATGAGTAACTCTCCCTCCCTCTCATGGTTTCCGTTCCAGTTTGTTGGTTTTTTTTTTTTTTTTTTTTTTTTTTTTTTTTTTTTTGGTTGTTTGCCTCCTTGCTTGCTTTTTCCCAGACAAGGTTTTTCTCTGTAGCCTTGGCTGTCCTCGGAACTTACTCTAGAAAAAGCTAGCCTTGAACTCAGATATCTGCCTGCCTCTGCCTCCCAAGTGCCCTGTGTAGTTTTGTGACCTACATAGCCACATATACACAGCTATGCTATGCGGGGCCTCTGCTAAGCAAGATCAAGGGAGTCCATGTCCTACTGTGAGATATGAGCTATTAGAAACTGGTCAGTCAAACTGGGACCTTGGAATTGGCCAGGGCAGGATCTGGAGTTGTCTTTGGGAGGCCTCGGAAGGCCACAAAAAGGCACCATGAAGGGTGCCCAGAGCACTCCACCCCAGTGCATGTGGCAGAGAAGTCAAAAGCATTGGCTGGGCCTCGCCGCCTCTTCCCTTTTAGACACACGCAGCAAAACAATTTACTCCAGAAGCCACTTGTAACTCTCGGGACTCCGTTAGGCAACTCATTATACGTCCGCATAGGAAGCATAGCATTTGTCTGCTTTCATGAGGCTAATGTGTTCCCATCAAGTCCTCAGCACGACACTGGCAAGGTCTCTAGAAAGACTGAATGAGCAAATGTCCTTTCCTTTTAAAATTAATTTTATAGGTCAGGGTACAAAGCAGTGAGTTTCATCATGGCATCTGTCCACTTACAGTCATACTTTGTGCTCATCTATTCTCCCCCACCCCCTGTCACTGTCTCCTGGGCCTGTTCCCCTCCCCCTGCCATTCCCCACTCCCCACCCTCCACCGCCATCCCCACCACTGTCTCCTGGTCCCTCTCCAAGCGACTCTGTTTGGTTCCCTTTTCCCCCTTCAGTTCTTCAGTCAGTTCTTCCCTCCTACCTTTGTATTTATCTGTCTTCACTTTATGTGTGCAGCTATGAACTGTTGGTGTCGGCTGCCACTCACAGCCCGTTCTTCTATTTCCTGCCTCCCCTTGGGTCACTTCCTACCCTCTCCTGGTCCCTTCCCTAGTTCTGTGATCTACAAAACACACATATAAATGTATATGCTGTATTTACACACACTCACACACACACACCCCATTTTAAATCTAGCTTCTGCACATTAGAGAAAGCAGATTTTGTCTGAGTCTGGCTTACTTTGCTTAACATGGTTTTCCAGTTGCATCTGTTCTCCTTCCTGCAAAGGTCATTTTTTTTTCTTTTTTTCCGGAGCTGGGGACCGAACCCAGGGCCTTGTACTCGCTAGGCAAACGCTCTTCCGCTGAGCTAAATCCCCAACCCCAAAGGTCATTATTTAATCTCTCTTCATAACTACATAAAGTTCCGTTATGATGTGTATGCATACTTATTTAATTACATTTACATGTGCGTGTGTGTGTGTGTGTGTGTGTGTGTGTGTGTGTGTGTACCACAGTGCATGTGTGGAAGGCAACAAAGAACTCCCGGGAGTGGGCTCTCTCCTTCCACGGTGGGTGCAGGGATGCAGCTCGGCTCATTGGCTAATAACAAGCACCTTTACCCCAGCCATCTCCCAGCCTGCAGCGTTCCCTTTACTCATCCCTTTGCTGATAGAAACCTCTGCTTCTTGTCTACTTAGAAGAGCATGGCTGTACCTATGACTGTCTGGGTATCTCAGTGACAGGGCTTTGGGTCTACACTCGAGTTAGCTAGATCATGTGGGCAGAATGGGATCTCAGAGTGGTTTTAGTTAGTGCTTGGCGGCTAAGGATGCCAAACACGTTTCTCAAGTGCTTACCAGGCACTTACAGTTCGTCTAGTGAGAAGACGTACAGATTAGGCCCTTAGCCCGCTCATGGATGGACTTGGTTTAAGCACTGACTGTTTGCAGTTCTTATACATCCTGCAGTAGACATTCAGCCCCTGCTGAGCGTGTAGCTGGTAGGTCTGTCGTCATCCCTCCGGGGCTCCCACAGGGATCTTCTCAGAGTCCACACATCACGAGGACATTAGTCAAGCCACTACCTCTTACTGTCGTCTTCTTTCTTGTTAGACTGGAAATACAGGAACACAAAAATCTCTTCTATCCTGATCTTCATCCTCCCTTGTGTTCCAGGAATGGGGCTTGCACATGCAGATGGCAAAAATGGAAATGATAAGAGAGGCATTGCACACAACCAAAGATACTGTGGTCTACACTGACTAGGGAAAGAGAGAGCACCGAGCGGTTCAGACGATGGTGGCTGTTGAGAAGAAAGAAAGAAAGCCGGGAGTTCTGTGCTAATGGATATGGGGTGCCCTTTTCAGGGAGTGACTGTATGGTGAGTGTAGCTAAGAAAACAGGGAGACAGGTCAACCCACTGGAGATGATTAACCAAGTCTAAGGGCCTTCGAGTTCTAAGGAAATGAGTATCACTGTTTTCTTCCTGTCATTTGTAAGCTGGACTCTTTTGTGTAACAGAGCCATACACTCTTGTAAAGGCCCAAGCAAGAAGTGACTAGAAACTTGTAAGATCAGGTTTCCACATGTTGAGCACATCTTGGCCTCTTGGCTTAGAGCTTCACAGCATCGTGCTGAATTCCTGAGTCACAAGAACCTGCCAGGTTATGATGTCACCACCACGCAGGCAGAAACCTTGCCTCACACACATCTGTCTGCCCCAGCCTGCAGTGTTCTGCTTCCCAGGGGTGAGAGGAGAGGCTGGGGGAGCAGGTCTGTGTGTGAGTGCACAGGTCACAGGAGGCAGCCTGAAAAGCTACCCAGGTGTCTTGTCCTTGTCTCTGCATGGGTCTTTCTCTCTCTAGACAGGATAGAGCAGAGCTAGCTGCTAATGCAGAGACAGACTCTCCTGGAAGCCAGAAAACTGCAAAGGCCGTGTGAGGAATTCTGGAAGTGTCCTTGCTCCAGATGGGAACTGCTGGACAATCTTCTGTAGGTCGCTTCCTCCTTTTCTCACTATTACCCCAAAGTTTGTTTGAATGGCTATCTTTTATGAAACTCTTCCTTGTCCCTGAATTCTATCTTCCCGATCTGCAAACCGAAAGGCAGATCGTTGAACATGTAAAGCAGCAGCCATCCCTGTCCCCACACTGCAACCCATGAATCACAAGTGCACACTCCCAACACTAGCCTTCTTCTTTTTAAATTTGAGGCAAGGGAATCGCTTGCAGGCAAGGCTACCCTCAAACTCGGAGAGATCCCCTGCTTCTTCCTGCCAAGGACTGGGATTAAAGACGTGTGCCACCACATTGACCCATTTTTTAATATACATGAAGGGGAAGCAAGGTTTTGCCTGTCTGACTGTCTGTCTCAGTGATCTGTTCATTTGGACGGTAGCAGAGCTTTAAAAGAGAGTCTATGTAGTTCATGCCGCATTGATGTATCTACTCTGCACTCCATGTTTTCCTTATGCTAATATCTAGTAGAGGCTTTTGAGGGGCAGAGATGATGAGTCCTCTGTCCAGCCTGTCTACAGTAATTTGTTTATTATTATTACTGTTGTTGTTAATAATTATTTTTAATTTTTCCCAGGCTTTGATTGTTTGTTTTTACTTTGTTTTTGGTTTGTTTGTTTGTTTTTGAGACAGGATTTCTTTGGCTGTCCTAGAACTTATTCTGTGGACCAAGCTGGACTTGCCCTCAGAGATCTACCTGTCTCTACCTCCTGAGTGCTGGTGTTTAGGGCATGTACAACCACACCTGCTCAGTTTTACCAGATCTTAGGAAAGATAAGTAGAAAAGTTTCTTTATATGTGATTATTTTGCTCCTTTAGACTCTGTTTTAAGGTAACAACATTGACTTACACATCTTTACAGAGCACAGTGACAGTGTGCCATCCCGGTGTATCATGAGAAACCAAATATCCTCTCCCATTCTGTAAACTGTCGCTTTCCCTTTGCTTTTACTTTTTCCTTTGATGTGTTGAAGGTTTTCAGTTTGATGAAATTCCGTTTGTCCGTTGTGGTTTTGTTACCTGAATGTTGCACACTTTAAAAAAGAAATGTGTTCTCATTCTAGTGTCATGAAGCATTTCTCCATTTTTTTCTAGCAGTTTGGTAGTCTCGAGTCTTACATTTAAGTCCTTGATCTGGGTTGGTTTATGGATACAGTTGGAGGCCAGGATTCATTCATTTGCATGCAGAGACAGAGCACTGTTTATCGGAAACACAGTCCCCAGCACCTTGTGTTTCTTCTATCCAAGTGATTACTCCTCTTATAGGGCATTAATACAATCCAACCGAGAAAAGTCTCAAGATAAAATTACTCAGTACGTTTTTTTCTTTTTTTTCTTTTAAAAATTTATTTATCTCTTATATATGTGAGCACACTGTCATTGCCTTCAGACACACCAGTAGAGGGCATCAGATCCCATTACAGATGTTTGTGAGCCACCATGTGGTTGCTGGGAATTGAACTCAGGACCTCTGGAAGAGCAGTCAGTGCTCTTAACCACTGAGCCATCTCTCTAGCCCCTTTTTTCTTTTATTCTAAACATCCCAATGTCAGGCATCTGTGCCTTACACTGAATCAGTTTAGGCAGCTGTGTGCTTTGGTTTCCATCGCTACAACAAGAAGAGTGCTTTATAGAATCCAGCAGCTGATACATTCATTCAAATGATTGTGCTCTTACTTAACATATGGAAATCTTAAAGTGCTCTTTCCAGACTTACTCTTAAAGCTCCCTGGTTTTGCTGAGGGGTGGAGCCCAGTAAGCAATGCTTACACAGTGGGGAGAAGTCAACTGGACTTTCTAGACCACCGATTGTTTTTGTGGCACACATGTGGCAGCACTGCCTGATACCAACATGGACCATCCTTCCAGCTCCAGTTCTGAAATGTCATGAAACTCTGAAAAAAGAAAAACTGTAAATCATTCGTTCCAAGGCCTAAATCTGGCTGGACGTCTACTTTTGTACATGAAATGTAAATTTCCATGTCTGCTGCTGGGGTTGTTGAACCCAGCGACACTGACACTTGGCTTTCCCTGTGTCTGCACTACAGCAGCAGTGTTGAGTGATTGCAGAAACAGCAGACAGCTCACAAGCTGAAACTCTACCCAGCCCTATGCGGTAACTGACCACTGACCACTGAACCCGTCCAATTCGTCCATAGACAGGAAATGAATGTTCGAAATGAACTGATTTGGCCAAGACCCTGCTTCATAAAGAAAACGCAGAGTTATAGAGTAAAAGATGTAAACTGATAAGTAGTTATCAGCATCCAAAAATGGGAACATCGAACAATCAAGTTGATGCTAAGCAGGAAAAGCTTCTTCCCTGCTGGGTTGTCTTGTAGAAGGTACAAGCAAGCTGCTGCGGGGCTGGTGTGGGAGCGATGGCGTAGGGTGGGAGTGATGGGGTGTGATGAACACTGTATCCAGCTGTGAACACAGGGAGCTACAGAAACCACCACAGCAAGAAACGCCTACAAACACATTAGTGGCACATATGTTAGCAAGGTAGCCAGTAGATTTCTGCTTGGATTTAAGGCCGGCTCCACAGGAGAAAATGCACACTTAGTACTGTAAGTCTGGCTAAGAATCCATAGTTGGAGCGAGGCAGGCCCCAGTGGTGACACTAATAGTATTATCTTTCTTAACAGACATAATATCAAACTCTTCTCCTTATCCACAGATAGTGCAGTCTCAGAACTCATCAGAAAAGTGTGTGTGTGTGTGTGTGTGTGTGTGTGTGTGTGTGTGTGTGTGTGTGGGTGTGTAGTGGTTAAATTCACAACTGGCCAAAGTACTGACAATGAGTGTCTATGAAATGTTCTCACAAAGAGATGTCGCATCACACTCCCTCAGCCCAAGTCTCAGATCCATAAAGGGCAGAAAGACTCTAAGAAGCAGAGCCTGGGTAGGACCAAGAGGAAGCAGTATCTTCTGCTAAGAATGCCTGACACAGTCATGATCTCCCAGCAGCTATGGCTGCCTGCACAAGGCCTGCACAAGATCACATCAACATCCCAGCATGGAGAGAGAAGGGGCTCATGATCCCCCATCCCTACCTCAGGACCACTTGGCAGTTGATGTCTTCTCGGGTAGGGAGAACCCATTTTCTTTACAGATGTGGCTCTTGGTAGGCTGATCACCACAACCATGATACATGGGCAGCCCAGACTGGACTTGGTAAGTTATTAAAAATAAAAATGGAGGACATAAATCTTGAGGGGGGGGTGAGGGATGAATCCAGGAGGAGTAAGGGGGAGGAGTAATGGATGAATATGATAAAAAAACTATTATATGACATTCTCAGATGATTAGTTAATACATGCCTTTAAAAAAAAAAGAAACATGCAGAGAGAAAACAAAACAAAACAACTAGTGCTGAGCAAAAACGATGACACCAAAGAAATTCCCTTCCTCAAATGTCAAAGGACAGTGTATTACACAGAGGTGAGGGGGAGCTGTGGACTCCCTGGAGGACCCCACATTTACTTGTATGGGGAAACTGATACCTTCTCAATCTGTAAGCAAATATGCCATGGGCTCAGAGGAGCAGCCAGCACTGAGAGCGTGGCCCTCAACAGTAACGGCACCGCCATCCTTGGCAGCTCAGGAAATGGCACCAACATAAATGTTTGGTCACGAGCACACCAGTTTTGGAGAAGTTAAAGCACTTAACCATGTGGCGAGGAGGTAGAACTTAACTCTTTGGTGTTCACAGGGAAGATAGCCTCTCCTTAGGGGATTACAGCTGGCATACAATAATTCAAATGCAAGCATAGATTAGAGAGAGATGAAACCAGTTCAAGATCCAAGCTACTGGGGGTCTTGTCCGGTGCCAAACATTACTCTCTTTTGGAAATATCCTTCTCTTAGTTAGGGTCACTATTGCTGGGATGAAACACCATGTCCAAAAGCAACTTGGGGAGGAAAGGGTCTATTTTGCTCACAGTTCCACAACACAGTTCATCCTCAAAAGCAGTGAGGGCAGGAACTCAAGCAGGGCAGGAACCTGGAGGAGGAGCTGATGCAGAGGCCATGGAGGGTGCTGCTTACTGGCTTGCTCCCCATGGTTTGCTCAAACTGCTTTCTTATAGAACCTAAGACCACAATAAGTTGGGCCCTCTCCCATCCATCACTAATTTAAAATATGCCCTACAAGCTTGCTTACAACCTGATCTCATGGAGACATTTTCCTAATTGAGGTTCCCTCCTCTCAGATGACTTTAGCTGTGTCAAGCTGACATTAACTGTCCAGCCCAGTGCTCGAGGACTTAAAGCCTAACAGTGAGGTTAATGCCAGAGATTTAGGTTAAGTGCTCCGCTGGGAGGGAGAGGTAGAAAGACAGCCAAGTATAACTCAATGGCCATCAGGGGGGCTTGTGAGTCTGACTGCCCACATGGCATCCAAAGATGGATTGTTTTAATTCCTACGTAGCCTTGGGCAGAGTGTAGAACGTCCCAAGTCTCTCTTCTCTTTTTGTAATAATAATATGGAAACTTAAGAGATGGCTCAATGGTTGGGATCTTGCAGGGGACAGATGTTTGGTTGCCACATTCATACTGGGCAGCTTACAACTGTCTGTTGTTGCTCCACAGAGTCTGAGAGTCTGAGATCCTTTTCTGCCCTCCACAGACACTCATGTGTTCTCTCTCTCTCTCTCTCTCTCTCTCTCTCTCTCTCTCTCTGTCCCTCCCTCCCTCCTCCTCCTTGTCCTCCTCCTCCTCCTCCTCTTCCTCCTTCTTCTCTCTCTCTCATAAGAACATTTTGAGTTGAGATATTGAAATCTTGGATATTTGTGATATCTATCATGATTTTTTTTTTTGGTTCTTTTTTTTCCGGAGCTGGGGACCGAACCCAGGGCCTTGCGCTTCCTAGGTAAGCGCTCTACCACTGAGCTAAATCCCCAGCCCCATCTATCATGATTTTTAAAAATTCTTGCTCATGTGTGTGCATGGTGTGTGTGTGTGTGTGTGCATGGTGTGTGTGTGTGCATGGTATGTGTGTGTGCATGGTATGTGTGTGTGCATGGTATGTGTGTGCATGGTATGTGTGTGCATGGTATGTGTGTGCATGGTATGTGTGTGTGCATGGTATGTGTGTGTGCAAGTGGACCACAGTGTTGTGTGGAGTGAGAGGACAACTTTATGGCATTGGTTCCCTCCTGCAGATTCCTGGGCTTATGTAGCAAGAGCCTTTACCCATGAACCTCTGGCCTAATAACAGTAATATGTAACTATCAATATTTAGCAATTATTGTTATTATAACTGTTTTGTGGTTTGAGATGTTCAAGAAAGTCATTAAATATCCATCCCCTGCTCATTATGGGCTACAACTTTAGCTAAGAGTGTGAATCTGAATGCAAACACTTCTTTTTTTTTCTTTTTTCTTTTTTCTTTTTCCTTTTTTCTTCTTTCTTTTTTCTTTTTTCTTTTTTTCGGAGCTGGGGACCGAACCCAGGGCCTTGCGCTTGCTAAGCAAGTGCTCTACCACTGAGCTAAATCCCCAACCCCATGCAAACACTTCTGAGTAGAGTCCTGAAAGGAGCCACAGAACTGTGAGTAGTTAGCTCTAACTCTAGGTCTAGTGTCCTTCTGTAAAACAGTGATGATAATAGGAATTCCCTCAAGGAGCTGCTGAGAGGGGTAAAGGAGGAAATATAGTTCTGGGGCTTGGGAAGCGGGCAGTGCTCAGCTCTCAGCATGGTCACCAACACAACCATCTGGCAGCTTCCCTGCCTCCTCTGCCTCCTCTGCCTCTGCCTCTGCCTCTGCCTCTGCCTCTGCCTCTGCCTCTGCCTCTGCCTCTGCCTCTGCCCCTGCCCCTGCCCCTGCCCCTGCCCCTGCCCCTGCCCCTGCCCCTGCCCCTGCCCCTGCCCCTGCCCCTGCCCCTGCCCCTGCCTCTGCCTCTGCCTCTGCCTCTGCCCCTGCCTCTGCCTCCCAAGGACTGGCATTAAAGACATGTACCACCACCACCCTGCCCTTCCTGTAGTTTCCTAATGGCCAGGTGCATTCCAAAGATAGCCAGGAGCACAGACGCCAGCCTCTGGGGCTCTTGCCTGCCCTCCAGGATGACACCTTGATTTCCTTCTGATTCAGTGTAGTCTGGCTTTGTTTCCCCGCTGCCCTCTACTGAGGTTCCTGAGTAGTGTTTCCTGCCAAGCTTTCCAGTATTTGGACAAGGGCTCACACACAGCCCCAAGTTCTGGGTAGCACATAAACCCCTGCCTTGTCTCCCGTCTTCATCAGTGATAGGGTAGAAACAATGGCCTAGTTGGGGAAAAGGTGACTCAATATCTGGCCCAATCTCTGGTCTTAGTTTGTGGAGCCAGATCTGCTTCCCATCATTAACAGACTTATTTGATTATGTGATATTCCTCAGATTAAATGATCAGACTTCCATAGTAAGGATACTTGGCAAAACCTCTCTCCTTGTTGCTTGATCCCCACACCCTTTCCTCTCTGCCTGCTCCCTACAAAGACCTAGTATGCTAGGATCAAGGAATTAGCACATCACGTGCCACAGATATCAGGTGTCTTGGCGTAACTGAGACTAAGTCCGGGGTATTGATTCCAGCAGGTTTCTGAAAAACTAAGGGTCCCCTTTCCAAAACAAACAAGGTGAAAAGATTTGGCTTTCCTTCTAGTTCCCATGTGCCTACCCCTGTTCGTTAATGCAGCACGTATTTTCTCCAACCTTCTCTTCATAGGACACCACAGCATGCTCAGGGTCTCCTGCTTGGCCACTAGCCATCCTAGACAGAATCCCGGGCCATTGGCCTGTTTGCTGTAACTATAACAAAATGCTGGAGGCAGGCTGGCTTTATAAGGAAAGAGGCTTATGTGGTTCACAGCTATGGAGGCACAGCACTGGAATTGGCTCAGTTCACCTCTGCTTAGGACTTCATGGCAATGGTATAGGTTTATGAGAGGGGAAGAGACCATACTACCAAATGGGAAGCTATTAGTGTTTGGATCCACTCATAACAACGGACTCTCCCGAGAACTTATCCCAGAACAGACTTTCCGCCAGCCACTCCCCTTGGCCCTTCTCATGCAATTTCATCATCTCCCCTTCTACACCAGGTGCCAAGCTGCCAGTGAAAAACCTCTGGGAGAAGAGCCACATGCAAATACTCCATCCTTTGTTCTTTATTATCAGCTCCACAGGGCGGGGGGGGGGGGGGGAGTGTGGGGGGCCGAGTGGATCCAGCCACACTCGCTAGAGGTCTGCCCATCTGTCTTCTTCCCCTTGGGTTTTTGTTTTTCTGGTCTTTGTCTTTCTGTGCACATTGTTCTCTTCAGGCCGAAGGTCCCCACTCCCACCCTGTGGGAGATGGTTAGATGCTTATCTAGGTAGGGCAGATGCAAACTGGACTTCCAGCACTGGATTGGTAGGACTGGTAGATTGGAGTCACTGAATTCTCTCTCTCAGACTGAGTAAGGCTTAGAGCAAAGGTCTCAGTGAGAAAGTTGATGCCTGACTCAAAAAACAAACAAAGAAACAAGCAACAAATTAAAACAGACACACACAACAAAAGAAGGATGAAAAGAAAGAAGGAAGACAGGAAGAAAGGAGAAGACAGGGAAGGAAAACAGGCAGGCAGGAAGGAAGAGACAGGGAAGGAAAGAAGGAAGGAAGGAAGGAAGGAAGGAAGGAAGGGAGGGAGGGAGGGAGGAAGGAAGGAAGGAAGGGAGGAAGGAAGGAAGGGAGGAAGGGACAGGGAAGGAAGGAAAGAAGGAAGGAAGGAAGGAAGGAAGGAAGGGACAGGGAAGGAAGGAAAGAAGTAAGGAAGGAAGGAAGGAAGGAAGGAAGGGAGGGAGGAAGGAAGGAAGGAAAGAAGGAAGGAAGGAAGGGAGGAAGGAAGAGACAGGGAAGGAAGGAAGGAAGGAAGGAAGGAGGGAAGGAAGGAAGGAAGGAAGGAAGGAAGGAAGAGACAGGGAAGGAAGGAAGGAAGGGAGGAAGGAAGGAAGGAAGGGACAGGGAAGGAAGGAAGGAAGGAGGGAAGGAAGGGGAAAAGGAAGGAAGGAGAAGGGAAGAAGGAAGGAGAAGGCAGGAAGATAGGAAGGAAAACAAGAAAGAAGGAAGAAGGCAGGAAGGAGAAGGCAGGAAGACAGGAAGGAAAGAAGACAGGAAGGAAGACAGGAAGGAAGGAGGAAACAGGAAGGAAAACAGGCAGAAGGAAAGAAGATAGGAAGGAAAACAGGAAGGATGGAAGGAAGGAGAAGGCAGGCAGAAGGAAAAAAGACAGGAAAGAAGAAAAGTAGGAAGACAGGAGGGAATAGAAGAATGAAAAAGGAGCGTTAAAGCCAAGCAGTGTTGGAAACCACAGGGACGCACCTACTGCCTGTCTCCCTAGCAGCCAGAGTCCCACAACACCATTCTGAAGAGGGCTGTGGCAGGTTGATTCCCGACAACCTGTTAGTATTCCTACTGGGATTACGTCCCCAGGAACCACTAGCATTACCTGCAGGTGTGACGTGTGCCCTAGGACAGGAGCTCTGAAAAGTGCCAGAGTCAGAAACCAGACAATATCTGCCAGAGTAGATAATGTTACGGGACCTATAGGACAATTTTTGATACCATGCTCAAAGGACTAAAAGACAACCTAAAAGGAAGGAATGGGTCAGACGTGAACGTCAGGGTTTGAATAGAGGCACTATTTACACTGTCTACTGTCATCTATTTAAACTGTCTACTGTCGTCTATTTACACTGTCTACTGTCATGAATTGTTGGTAAGATTTGTTCAGCCAGAGACACATCCCCTCACCCCACCCCCACCCCCTGAGAAAAGGTTCCTCTGCGTAGAAAAGGAAAGAAACAAAAACAAAAACCAAAAACTGGGGGCTGGAGAGATGACTTAGCGACTAAGAGTACTGGCTGCTCTTCCAAGCGGCCCAAGTTTAATTCTCAGCTGCCCACACAGCAGCTCATAACTTCCTGTAACTTAAGTTCCAGGGGATCTGACACCTCCACACAGACATACATGCAGGCAAAATCTGAACGTGCCTACAATAAAAATAAATGATCAAAATGTAATATACTTTTTTTTTTTTAACTGAGCCGAGGTACACACTTGAATCCTAGCTTTCAGGAGACAGAGGCAGGGGGATTGCTGAAAATTCAAATTTCTCAACAATATGGTAAGTTCTAAGCCAGCCAGCACTATATAGCAACACCCTGCCTCACTGTCTCACCCCTAAAGCAGTTAAAAATGTTAAGAAACCACAATAGTATAAATGAATATGTCTAAAATGTCTGAGATCATGGAAAAAGGCAGCACCCTGGAGACAATGGCAGAAGGATTTGCTACAAGCCCCAAGCCAGCCTAGTCTAGTCTGCCTAGTAAGTCTTGGGCCAGCCAGGGCTACATAATGAGACACTGTCTCAAAAATAATAAAAATAAAATAAAAATACAAACAAAAACTGTCTAAACATCTCAAATTGGAGAACTGACTAAAAACATACGATGTGGAAGTTATAGTTCAGGGTTAAAGCACGTGTTTGTGAACAGGCTTTGCTCCCCAGCAAAGGCAGCAGCAGCAAAGGCAGCAGCAGCAAAGGCAGCAGCAGCAAAGGCAGCAGCAGCAGCAGCAGCAAAGGCAGCAGCAGCAAAGGCAGCAGCAGCAGCAGCAGCAAAGGCAGCAGCAGCAAAGGCAGCAGCAAAGGCAGCAGCAGCAAAGGCAGCAGCAGCAAAGGCAGCAGCAGCAAAGGCAGCAGCAGCAAAGGCAGCACAGCAAAGGCAGCAGCAGCAAAGGCAGCAGCAGCAAAGGCAGCAGCAGCAAAGGCAGCAGCAGCAGCAGCAGCAAAGGCAGCAGCAGCAAAGGCAGCAGCAGCAAAGGCAGCACAGCAAAGGCAGCAGCAGCAAAGGCAGCAGCAGCACAACAACAACAACAACAACAACAACAACAAAACCAACCGAAAAGCAAACCCCACGGCACCCTCACCAAACGGGGCAGAGTGGTGTGATTTACCGTTAAAGAGGACAGCAAGACTCTGGTCAATCCACGCCAGTTTCACCATTTTAGAGTAGTTTTAATTGTATTCCACTTCATTTCTCTGTTGATCTTTAAAATATCTACAGTAAAGACGGCGTTTTTTGAAAAGAACTTCCACTTCTAAACTTTCATCTTTGCATTTAAATTTAAGTGGAAATTTCCAGCAAGCAGTAAGAATTCACTCTGAACCTCTCACCTGAGCGAAGCCTGGTGGTGTGAGGGCAGAAGAGGTGGCAGGCTGACCAGCTCAGCAACCGCCCAGGCCCAGATCCAAGGCCTTGGGCTGGCCCACCCGACATCTACCCCAGCTACGGTCCTCTGCAGCATGTGAAGGGGTCAGTCCTGCACATCCAACACTACAGCATCTCCATGACGCAGGGCAACACAGGGTACCTGAGAGGGATCCTGGTAAGAATCCAACATTGATGGTGTCACAGAAGCCAGAGGCCTGGAACCAGACCATGACTCACTGCAATGAAGAGTCACAAGTCAAGATGTGGGGACAGAGGGATGCACTGTGGGACACACTGTGACACCACAACTCCCATGTGAGATATGTTTTTTATTTTTTGTTTCCTTCAAGGGGGGTTGCCAGGGGAGAAGGTGGACATGGAAGGAAAGGGAGATGAGTGGGGCTGAGGTACACAACGGGGAACTCACAAAGAACCAAAAAGAAAGTTGAAAAGAAAGAGGATTCCATGTGACAACTGTCCTCACTCAACAGAGTATTTGTTACAGAACTCGTTTGCATACTGAACATGACAGGAACTGACAGGATAGAACTTTTACCTTCCTGACAGAAGACACCTCTTTGTTCCAGTATCTGCACCCCCCCCCCACACACACACACTTACGATATTTCCTGTAGGAAGTAGAAAGATATCCAAGACACCTAATAGCTCATAAAGGCGTGCCGTTCACCCAGACAATAAATATTTATTAAGCCTGTCTCTATGCTAGGCCCTGTGCCAATGAGGACATGGTCATGAAATACCCTCTGTTCTTGTGATGCTTGCTGTCCCTGTCATTCCCGGCACAGCTTACACTTTGCAGTCTACCATTCAAATCAGTATAACCAATTTCCCAATGGAAGCCATACCCCAACATCCCAGAGCCCCTTCTTGCTGTGAAATTTCTCAACATGAGCTTGTAAGTCATCCTTTAAAACTGAGACTCTCTTACTGAAAATCAAAATAACATTCGTAAGCATTTCTTAAACTAAAATGGGAATATTCAGAGTCCTAACTCAACACAGTTCTCCTTAAAACAGCAGCAGCAGCCACACTGTGGGTCAGCAACATGGCGTGGCAGTAAAAGCACCAGGCAGGCAGCTCAGCCTGAAGCCCTGAGTCTGATCCCTCCCACCCACATGGTGGAGTGAGAACCGACTCCAACGCGTGGGCTTCTGACCTCCACACTCGTTCTGTGGCAAACACACTCATAATAAACAAACAAACAAATGTAGCTTTAAAATAAAAAGAAATACATGAATGAAACTGAACGGTAAGTCTTTCTCCCACAGGCTGGGAGGAAGATGAGAGCCAGACAAAGGAGAGAGAGAATGGAGAGGGGTTGGAGGGATGGCCCAGCAATTGTGAGTGCTTACCGCTCTTGCAGAGCATGCCCATGTTGGGGATTAGCTCTAGTGCTTTGAATTAATCTGGCCCCCAAATCAGGATTCTGCATGTCCAAACATTGAAGGTCCTTGTCCCCAATTGGCTTTTGATCAATGAATAAAGAGCCAATGGCCAATGGCTGGGCAGGTGACTGAAGCAGGACCTTTGGATTTGCGTGGGCTAGGGACTGGAAGGGAGGAAGGGAGAATCTCCACGTTTCAGAGGGAGACAGATGATATTTAGAGTTATAGAAAATCAACCGAGGCAAATGGATTGAACTAGAAAATATCATCCTGAGTGAGGTTACCCAATCACAGAAAAACACACAAGGTATGCACTCACTGATAAGTGGATATTAGCCCAAAAGCTCGAATTACCCAACATACAATCCACAGACCACAGACCACATGAAGCTCAAGAAGAAGGACAGACAAAGTACGGATGCTTCACTCCTTCTTAAAAGGGGGAACAAAAATATTCATAGGAGGGGATATGGAGGCAGAGACTGAAGGTGAAGGAATGGCCATTCAGAGCCTGCCCCACATGGGTACACAAATATATATATATATATATATATATCCACCAAAACTAGATAAGATTGATGAAGCTAAGAAGTGCATGCTGACAGGAACAGGATATAGATATGTCCTGAGAGGCACAGCCAGAGCATGACAAATACAGAGGTAAATGCTAGCAGCAAATCACTGAACTGAGAACAGGACCCCCATTATAAGAGTTAGAGAAAGAATTGAAAGAGCTGAAGGAGCTTGCAACCCCATATGAACAACAATGCCAACCAACCAGAGCTCCCAAGGACTAAACCTCTACCAAAGACTATACACGGACAGACCCATGACTCTAGCTGCATTTGTAACAGAGGATGGCCTTGTTAGGCACCAGTGAAAGGAGGAGCCCTTGGTCCTGCCAAGGCTGGACATCTCCCCCCACCCCCCCCAGTGTAGGGGAATGTCAGCGGGCAGGAAGGAGGAGTGGTTGAGGAGGGGAACAAAAAAAAAAAGGATGAAAGAAAGCTTAGAGGAAGATCTTAAAAAAGAAAGAAAGAAAGAAAATCATCTGATATGTAGGTGAGAAGGATGGTAGCTCCTGAAAGGGCTGCCCAGAAGCATTTTGGGCAGCAAAGACTAGAGGAGCCAGTGCAACAAAGATAAAATACAGAATTAGAAGGCATTAAGTCAGGATTATAGGAGGGAAATGTGTGCTAGCTATGGGGAGAATTAGAACTGCCCAGACGGGCTGGAGAGATGGCTCAGTGGTTAAGAGCATTGACTGCTCTTCCGGAGGTCCTGAGTTCAAATCCCAGCAACCACATGGTGACTCATAACCATCTGATGCCCTCTTCTGGTATCTGAAGACAGCTACAGTGTACTTCTATATAATAAATATAATAAATTAATCAAAAAAAAAAAAAAAAGAACTGCCCAGACTTTGAGCTAGTCAAGGCATATTTAAAATTAACTGGTGTGTGTGTGTGCGTGTGCGTGTGTGCGTGTGTGTGTGTGTGTGTGTGTGTGTGTGTGTGTGTGTGTGTGTGTGTGTGTGTTTCATTCGAAAATCCAGATAACTCTTGGGCAGGTACACGTGTTTAGCTAAACTATGGCTGCACTCCAAATTTAGTTTCCAGAACCCACTTTGAGCAACTTTTAACTGACTGCACTCTACTCCTATGCACATGCCCCTGTGCAAACACACACAGAGAAGCATTATTGAAAATGATAGAAATCATCGAAGTATAATTACCAGTGCAGTGCCAGCTCCAAACTGGCCCTAAGAATGGCTGAGGGGAGTCACTGAGGGGAGCCATCAGTCGGTCCTTGAGTAGCACAAGGGACATTCCATTTCTACCCAGTTTTCCTTCCCTTTTTATCTACTCAGAAAGCTGAACTGTCACACTGTCCAGATCCCCATGCTGAGAAGCTCAGGTTCAACCGTAACTAGGCCAACAAACGTCGTTGACAGTGGACAGGCACACAGAACCTGAGGCTGGCACAAGCCCAGATGGCCTGGCCTGGCCTGGGACATGCAGGTTTTGGTCAAGAAGTGACAATGATCGTTTTGATTGTATATTGCTGAATGACTGGACACAACAAAACATAACAACTTAGCAAATGCAATGTTTGTTGACTTGTCCTAAGTCTGGGAAGTGAGGGGCCTCAGCTGGGGCTCAGCTCTCTTGCTGCGGCTGGAAGCATATGACATCTCCAGGAGTCACTGATAGATCAACATGGCTCCTCTCTAACCGCGGTAACTCCAGCTCTCCTTCCTCTCCCTCTCCTCTCGGAAGCCCCATTTCTGTGCAGGAGTTTATCCTGAGCAAGCTTACCACACAACAGATGGCTTCTATCTAGAATATAAGCCTCAATGTTTGCACACAAGGATGCCTATTATTTGATCTTATTTCCCCATGCCCAAAGCAAGTCGCAAGGTCCATCCCAGCAGGAGGCACCACACAGGTCTACTTGGAGGGGTGGTCTGGTAGCAGGCATCAGGTAATAGTCTACCAGAAGGACCAAGGCCAGATGGTCAGGATGGATGGATAGGTAAACTAGAAGTGAATCTAGTGTACGCTAGAGGCCATGTGTGGAATGTGGTTACCACCTAAGACAGCAGCCACATTGGAGTCAAAGGTGGGCTAAGGCTATCACGCTAATGGAGATGACCCAAGGTTTCCTTGGCTGATCAAGTACAAGTAGCCTGGACTAAGGGGAAATGATGTTAATAGTAATTAGAAGTTGAGCCAAGGGGCTGGAGAGATGGCTCAGCGGTTAAGAGCATCTGACTGCTCTTCCAGAGGTCATGAGTTCAATTCCCAGCAACCACATGGTGGCTCACAACCATCTGTAAAGAGATCCGATGCCCTCTTCTGGTGTGTCTGAAGACAGCTACAGTGTACTTATATATAATAAATGAATAAATCTTAAAAAAAAAAAAAAAAGAAGTTGAGCCAAGAGGAAACATGGCCAGGTTCTTATGAAGGGAGGGTTGGGAAGAAAATGCTTGCAGATCCTCGGAACTGTTCTTAAAATAAGCCTTTAATTGCTCCTAGGATGCATCCTTGACTTAGAGCAATGAGGACCCTGTGGCACCTGAGGGGCTTCCTGCAAAGTCCTCTCTCCCACCTCTTAGTTCAGTCCCTATCCTCTATACCCTGTTCAGGAATGTTTGCCAGAGCACTCCAGCTCGGAGGCGTGCTTTCAGTGTAGCTCAGGCCAATTCTACTTTCATGCTAAGATGAATGGTGTGTTTGAGCAGAGGTGACGGTGAGGTCAGTCTGACCAGTATGTAAAGGGGAGGTATTAGTGCGATTCACAAGGTTCCATGGTATTCTGGGACGCTCTTCTGCCCCCTTACCCCAATTCTCCAGCCTGGGCATTCTGACAGAACCCACTAAGCACTGTGTCATGGAGCCTTCTGAAAGCTCTGTACAGCTGTCCAGAAGACTTCCCCAGAATATCTATTCAGCGTCCTCAGATCCTTCAGAAGCACCGATTGGCATCCTATTCCTAATCATTTTCTTAACCATTTCCTGACACGATCTAAATTGTAACTACTCTTTCCCACAAGCACTGTCTTTCTCTGCTTTGTCTGTAACCGCATTGGTTTTTACAGTTGCTGTTAGTCGTGTGATTCCCAGGATTCCAGGATGAGTCTAAAAGGCACAAATGTCTTCCTTCTCTCCAGTGTCTCCATGAAGATTAAATGGGCTTCAGAAGCATGGGGCTCCAGGTCATGATCACAACGCAGTACATGCTAAGAATGGAATGGGGGGTGTGACTAGCTGCTCTGTGATGCTTGTGTAAATCCCGTGCAAGAGCAGTGCAAGGAGTTAGCATCCCAGCTGTGCTGCTGTCTAGACCTCTCCTGAAGGAGACGTCGGGATTACTTAGCCAACACCTACCTGTCCATTGAGAACACAGTCTTTCTATGGTGTTAATAATAGTATCTTCTCTTTTCACAAGTCTACACCACTTTCTTTCTCTCTTTCTTTCTTTCTTTCTTTCTTTCTTTCTTTCTCTCCTTCTTCCTTCCTTCCTTCCTTCCTTCTTTTCTTTTCTTTCTTTTTTTTTTTCCTGTTTCAAAAAGCTTTAATTTTACTTGGTCCAAGACTTGGGAGAGGCTCCAGCGTGGTTACAAAGCTGCCTAGTGGCGTTAGAGGTTCATTCGGGTGGAGGTGCTGAGGCGGTTGGTGCAGAGCAGAGGAGGGAGCCCCTTGGAAGGCGCAGAGGCCTAGTCCTGTTTGAGAGTGAGGCACTCAAAGAGATACTCGCCCAGAGATGCCTGGGCCACGCCAGTCTGCGCTGGTTATGGCCCTGCCATCCTATGGAGGTTGGTCAAGTGGTTGCCCATCTTCTTGGTGAGCTGCTCGTCCTTATTCAGGAAGTGACTTTCCAAGAAGCCACAGAGGTGAGTGTCTGTGAGGGCAGAACCCAGGGCATGCAGATCCAAGAGGGCCTGGTTCAGGTTCTTCTCCAGGGCCAAGGCACTTCCATGGCCTCCTGGGTTTTACTCCACTCACTTGAGATGGCTTATGCACATTCTGGAAGAGAGGAGACACTTGATGCCCTCGAGCTTCTCCTTAGCCAATTCGTGGAAGAAATGGCCTACACCCTCCAAAGCTACTTCATCCGGATCAAAAAAGAAACCCAGAGAGAGGTAGGTGTAGGAGGCCCGCAGGTGCACATTGGCCAGGCGGTTCGCTTCGGTGGAATAATTCTGACGAATCTGAGAGGTCATGACTGGTCTGGAGTATAGGGTTAAGTGCAAAAGTGGTCCGTCGAAGGCAGCAAGGAGATGGTCCTGGAGGCTGAGACTGAAGAGACTCGTAAGGTGGCTGGAAGTTAATAAAGTGGAAGTTCCCAGGTCTGTTCTGTCCAAACACTGTTGAAGCGAGATACAGAGCCACGGGATCTCCAAAGTGCTGCTTCTACACCAGTTTCTTAGAGAGATGGAGTGTACAGAAGCTGCAGTTGCCAAAGGTTCTTGACTTGACAATATCATCAGGAAAAGCCGAATGTGGTCGCGTTCCCTTCGAAGATGGTCACATGCGCACAAATGTTCTACCCAGATTTTTCATTTGAAGGACATTTATCACATGACTTTATTAAAAAACTATACAAATCTTTATTTTGTGTATATGGATGTGCATGTACGTGTGTGCATGTCTGGAACACAGAGAGAAATTGGTGGGAGTCAGTTCTTCCCACCATGGGGGTCTCAGGACTGACCCATGCATGGCAAGTGCCTGAGTCCCTTACATCTCTTAGACGCGTCTAAAGGAGAGCTCACTTCTGGCCACAGACAGCTCATTTCTCCATAGAACCTCCAGGTATGAACTAGGAAATAGTTCTGGATTTCTTTATTGTTGTTGTTTGTTTGCTATTGTTGTTGTTTTGTTTTGTTTTCTTGACAGGGTTTCTCTGTGCAGTCCCGCTTGTCCTGGAACTCGATCTGTAGACCAGTCTGGCCTCGAACTTAGGGATCTACCTGCCTCTGCCTCCTGAGTGCTGGGATTAAAGGCGTGTGCCATCATTCCTGGCTGTTCCAGATTTCCTCCTACTTACTGCCTGCTATGTGGTTTAGTGCAGGCCATCTCTCAGGAAGCCTTATATTAAATCAAGATCTCAAGAGAGACAATTTCTCTAGCATATCCCTTCTGGAAAGATCTAATCCCAATAAAAGGGGAGGCTCTTTTTACAAACCGTTCATTACTCATTTAAAACATAAAAGAATTTATGGAGCTCTAGTGACCTAGGGAATCCAGGGTTACACATCTGGCCTTGTCATAGTTTACATTCTGATGGGGAGATTGGTGTGGCCTGCAACCAACTGCAGTAAAGTCTGCTAAAGAGAGAGGACATGGGGATGGCCTTCACAGCTTTGTGGAAGACACAGAGGGTCCCTCAAGTGACTGTGGCAGCAGAGACCAAGCCACCTGGAAGGAGAACAGGTGGCTTGTTTGTAGAATGGCAGAAAGAGAAGCCCAGCATGTTGGGAACCCCAACAGTGATGGGGGTGCCTCTGTGGATTAGAGCAAAGAGCCAGACTTTGAGGTCCCGCCTACCAACTACCAACGTGGAGGAACAAAAGCAACCCATCCTTAGCCCCGTGTTTACGTGAGCTCACTCTGAGGCAAGGTCCCGTCCTAGACGTTATCCCTCCAGCTATGTACTTCAGGAACAATCTGCATTGCCTTCTAAGAGACCAGCTGTAGGGGGCTGGAGAGATGGCTCAGTGGTTAAGAGCACTGACTGCTCTTCCAGAGGTCCTGAGTTCAAATCCCAGCAACCACATGGTGGCTCACAACCATCTGTAATGAGATCTGATGCCCTCTAATGATGTGAAGACAGGTACAGTGTACTTATATATAATAAATAAATCTTAAAAAAGAGAGAGAGCGAGACCAGCTGTAGACATCTCATATCCTCAGGTAGGGAGCAAACTCACAGGAGAGACCATCCAAGCAGCCAAGAGCTATCATGATCACAGGCTGTGAGGAGGGCAGGCAGTGTCTGCACGCTGCACCAAGTCTCTTTAGACTACTGAAGAACGAATCGCCATGCTGGACATGCACACTCATTGAGACCAGCAGTGATAATGTTGGAAGGTCCAGAGGTGGGGAGGGCAAGGCAGGAGGGGAGAGACAGACACAAGAATGTGAGTCAGGCAGATGCCTGGGGGCTACCTCATAGCACTGCTCTTCTTCGTGAGATTAGTGATGACTACCAGCTGCTCCTTCCTCCTTGCCCATCACTCAGGCAGCGAATCTCTTACAAAGATTTGAATGGAAGTCAGAGAAACAGAAGAGTAAAGCTGGCAAAAGGGGGAATCTCTAACATGCTGTGAAGAGCGGCTTACTGCTCTGTGTGACTGTGTCTTTGTCACGGTGGAGACTTCTCTGTGACTGCACCACAGGACAAGGTTGCTGAGATATTCCTTCTGACACTGGTTGTAGGCCACTCCCAAGGTACACACTCCCCAGCGAGCCTAGACTTCCCACAAGCCTGACCATGTGCCAAGCAATAACTAATGGTAGAGTCTGAGATATTCACCATGGGAAAACCACTGGCAAACACAGAGAGGGGAAGAACTGGGCATAACAGGGGCATCCGTGATGTCTGCCGCCCCTGCTCAGCTTTTATTTATTTACTTCCTAGATAGGGTCTCGCTGTGTAGCTCTGGCTAGACTAGAACTTGCTATATCCACCAGGTTGGCCTAGAATTCACAAAGATCTGCCTGCTTCTGCCTCCTAAGTGCTGGGATTAAGGGTATGTGGTAGCATGCCCAGCCCTTGTCACAGGTTGCTTGGCGCCACAAGAAAGGATAAACAAGGCTAATCCCAAGCTGCTTCTCCATGGACTCAACTGATGGATGCTCTTCCCTTAGCATGCTCCGCTTTGCTTCACTGGCTACCCTTACCCACAGGTTCTTCTCCAGCCTCCCCTGATTTCCTGTAGGATTGCCAGCTCTCCATCCTGTTCCACTTCAGGAAACAGCACATGACCAGGCTACACCAACCAGAAACTCCTTCCCTGCTATGGAAATCCACTTGAGCCGAAGGGTTGAGTGGCTCTTCCTTATGGGTCAGGAAGACCCCAGATCCCAGTCCTCAAAACCCAGTTCCCAGTCCCCCAGCCCCCAAGCTGTCTGTTAACACAGCCTCCTCAGCTGCCCTGTGATTCCTGGGATCCTCCTCCCCACCCTTCTATAACTCTTTTCTTTTCTTACGTATTAGCATCTGTTTCTGTTGTTTGTCATCAAAGACCGCAGATGGAGCCCTACTTCCATGTTGACCTCTGAGAAGGTGCCTTCTCTGTTGGGACTCCTTCCCCAGGGGACTCTGGGCTGTGGTGAGGTGACATTTAAAACCAATCAGCACAAGGGTTTGACACAGGGCCTCATCAGGGTTAGCTATGTACTAGTGTGCTGATCCACCCTATGATCCACCACCCTGTGATCCACACTATGATCCACAATATGATCTACAATATGTCAAGATCCATAGTTTAAAAAGAAGTTTTGCCAATTCTCTCCTGAGAGACAAAGACAAGCCACCTTGACCCTCCCCTACAAAGGCAGGACAGAGACAAGAGGCTGGAGTCTGAGCGACGGTGCCCTGCAAGAACAAACTTGTCCTGAGGAGCCCATCGCCATTTCTTTGTGATATCTACTGACTTGCAAGACCCTTCTCTACCAGGGACACCTCCCCCAGCAACCACATGAGGCTCAGGTCAGTGCATTGACCAACCCTCACTCGAGAACTTTCTTGCAGTAGATGGGAGTGTGGGGGGTTGTTCTGATGCTTTGATCAGGATCTGAGTGTGAACCCTGAAGGCCCTGTTTCCCACTTGGTTCTTGATCAGTCAATAAAGATGCTAGGGGATAGTGCTGGGTGGAAGAGGTGGGACTTCCAGGTACCCACAACAGGGTAGGATGCAGGAAAGTGAAAGATTTTGCCATGCTTCAGAGGGAAAGTCACCAGCCATGTGAGATCTCAGGTGGAGTGGCCATTGGCCACTTCCCCAACTGGGTCAGAGGTAGCAGTCGGGAGATTAGAAACACAACTAAGCTGAGGGCTGATTTAAGGTGCTGAGCAAAGAGAAGGCAACTGGGCATCTAAGTTGAGGGAAGATTTAGAGGTGCTGAACTGGGAGAGAAGAGAAGGGGAAGCTTAGAAGATCCTAGCCATTGGGCTAAAAAGTATATTAAAAATGAGCGTGTGTGTGTGTGTGTGTGTGTGTGTGTGTGTGTGTGTGTGTGTGTCTTTCATCCATGGATCCAAGGGAACCAGGGTGAGGTCTGCCCAGAGCTTAAAGTGGGGTAGTAGGAACACTACCCACAACATGGGAACTATCACAGAGGCCTACAGTTGAACAGTATGCACAGAGGGAGAAACTTTGGAGCACTCAGTCCTAAAAGGGATGTCTTCATCAATGCCCTCTCCCCAGGGGTCAGGGGTCAACATGAAAGAGGAGGCAGCAGTGGGTGACAACTCCAAGGAAACAGAGTCTTGCCAACACAGCAGGACTGATATTATGTGGGCAGCACCCACAAGTCCTGCACTGGACAAAATCCCAGCCCTGAGAAAGGGAAAGGACTCAAATCCCACCCTAGCCAAGAAGTTATTTGAAGTTGATACCTTCCATGAAAGGGAAAATCGGTTTTCTCCAATGAATATCAGTGGGTACATCAATGACACTCCAAGGCAGAACCCATGACCCAGAGTGGCCAAAACAAAACTCCATGATTTTTTAAGGGATCTTGGTTTTATTTGATTTTTCCTTTGATATTTTTGTCTTGTTTTTTGTTTGTCTTGATTTTCATTTTTTGTTTTGTTATGAGAGAGTGGACAAGAAGTTGGATGGGTAAGGAGGTAGAACCTGGAAGGAGGTGGAGCCTGGAGGGAGGAGGAGCCTGGAGGGGGTGGGGCCTGGAGAGGGTGGAGCCTGGAGGGAGGTGAAGCCTGGAAGGAGCAGAGAGAGGAGAAAACATGATAAAAATATATTGTATAAAAAATGTTTTTTGGAGATTCTTAAAGACATATCCCCCAAGCCTGGTTTTCCACTGTCACAATGTAGAAGGGGTGAAAAGTCCTACCCAGCCAGCAAAACGATGCCCTTCTTAGTAGATTCTTCTGACTCAACCTGCTTGTATTTCTGACTCTGAAGTCCCATTGTGTGGTCTTTTCTGAAGTTTGAAATTCTGTGACCCTTTACTGTGAATTGTTGTTTGCCTTAATGCCTTTGTTAGATGAGAAGCTCTCAGAGATAGGAGAGAGTCTCTAGCTCAAATACCAGTCAAGGCAAGTTACTTACATGTCTGTAAGGACAAGAGTAAAGGCCTGCCAGTTTGGGAAATATTAGAGGAGCTTCTCAGTGTAAACAATAAAAAATAGGACTGGAGAGATGGCTCAGTGGTGAAGAGCGCTGGCTACTCTTCCAGAGATCCTGAGTTCAATTCCAGGCAACCACATGGTGGCTCACAACCACCGGTAATGGGATCTGACTCCCGATTCTGGTGTGCATGAAGACCAAGCACTCATATATATAAAATAAATAAATCTTTTTTTAAAAAAACAATAAAAAATAAGAAGCTTCCTCAAGGGGCTCTGTCTCTGGCACCCAAATAAAAATTATATATAGTCAAGTAAATCCAGTGACTGATGGGGAGCGGACAAGAAGCATGAACAAGCTCCTTTTTGATATTTTGTCTGGACACCTTCAAGTTCGGACAAGAGATTACGGACATTCTTGCCTAACTGACTGACAACCTAGAAAAGATCAAAGTTCACTACAACAGGTTTGGCTCATACTAAAGTGGGTATTTTTACACATTCTCCTAATTGCTACTTTCACAGCCCGAACTTGCAGCAGACACATCAGAGGTGACTGGTTCTGCCCCCTCGGCCCTGCTGTCCTGAGATCCCAGGGAGTGTTCCTCCTCCGTGCATGTCTGGAAAAGGTTCTGTCATCTCCCTCATCACTGGGAGAGAAGAGATGCTGGCAAAGGAGTAAGCAGTGTCTTCTGAATAGTGCCCAAGTGTGCACGGAATGGTGCCCAAGTGTGTACTGAATGGTACCCAAGTGTGTACTGAATGGTGCCCAAGTGTATACTGAATGGTACCCAAGTGTATACTGAATGGTGCCCAAGTGTGCACTGAATGGTACCCAAGTGTATACTGAATGGTGCCCAAGTGTGCACGGAATGGTGCCCAAGTGTATACTGAATGGTACCCAAGTGTGTACTGAATGGTACCCAAGTGTATACTGAATGGTGCCCAAGTGTATACTGAATGGTGCCCAAGTGTGTACTGAATGGTACCCAAGTGTATACTGAATGGTGCCCAAGGGTGTACTGAATGGTACCCAAGTGTATACTGAATGGTGCCCAAGTGTGCACTGAATGGTACCCAAGTGTATACTGAATGGTACCCAAGTGTGCACTGAATGGTACCCAAGTGTATACTGAATGGTACCCAAGTGTGTACTGAATGGTACCCAAGTGTGTACTGAATGGTGCCCAAGTGTGCACTGAATGGTACCCAAGTGTATACTGAATGGTGCCCAAGGGTGTACTGAATGGTACCCAAGTGTGTACTGAATGGTACCCAAGTGTATACTGAATGGTACCCAAGTGTATACTGAATGGTACCCAAGTGTACACTGAATGGTACCCAAGGGTGTACTGAATGGTACCCAAGTGTATACTGAATGGTGCCCAAGTGTATACTGAATGGTGCCCAAGTGTGCACTGAATGGTACCCAAGTGTGCACTGAATGGTGCCCAAGTGTGCACTGAATGGTACCCAAATGTATACTGAATGGTACCCAAGTGTATACTGAATGGTACCCAAGTGTATACTGAATGGTACCCAAGTGTATACTGAATGGTGCCCAAGTGTATACTGAATGGTACCCAAGTGTATACTGAATGGTGCCCAAGTGTATACTGAATGGTACCCAAGTGTATACTGAATGGTGCCCAAGTGTATACTGAATGGTACCCAAGTGTATACTGAATGGTGCCCAAGTGTATACTGAATGGTACCCAAGTATGTACTGAATGGTACCCAAGTGTGTACTGAATGGTACCCAAGTGTATACTGAATGGTATCCAAGTGTGCACTGAATGGTACCCAAGTGTGTACTGAATGGTATCCAAGTGTATACTGAATGGTACCCAAGGGTGTACTGAATGGTTCCAAGCAAGTGTATTGGTCTCCCAGGGTCCCAGGGGATCATCAGACCACCTTATCCAACCGTTCCTAATGTGTGGGGGAGGTCTTTTATTCCTTTTCTTTAATTTGGCCAGACTGGCATGGTCTTGGTTCTAGATAACTGACACCACCTAGTGAATTTCTTCAAGGTTATCACTGGCTTCATGGGGCCACTCCTTAGTTCCTCAAAGTGGTCCGGTCAGGGCCAAGGATGTGACTCAACTGGCTTGCCTGGGGTAAATTCCCAGCACCAGATAAAACTGGACAAGGTAGCACATAGCTGTAATGCCGATGCCTGGGAGGGGTAGGCAGTTGAAGTTTGTCATGTCTGGCTACGTAGTGAGTTCCAGGCCTAGAACTCAATCCACAGTCAGTGAGACCAAACAGCAAGATCCTTCAGCTACACATGACAACCTGAGGTCAATTCCCGGAAACCACACAGCAGAGGGTAGCAGAGAACTGACTCTACAGGTTAGCCTCTCACCTCCACGAATACACTACCGTATGCATGCACACACATAAACACGAATGAATGAAGACGTAAAAATAATAGTTTGGTTATATCGGAAGATATGACATTCAATGCCAAGCCACCAAACTGCTGTCGACCATGCTGCCCAAATAAGTCTCCTAAAACCTAGGCTGGTTTAGTCAGGGTCCAGGGTCTGTCTTCCCACCTAGGGAATGTTACAGCTTAACTCTCCCTCTCTCTGAAAACTTCTCATTCTAATCTATGCAGCAGCAACTAACAACTGATAAAAGGAGACTGGACAGAGGGAAGGAGTTAATGCCTGAGGGATGGGAGATCCCACACACTCTGTTGTTGGAAACAGGGCGTTCGGTGGAGATGCAGGCATATGAACTTGACCTTCCTGAGGAACCCAAGGAATTCTCAGATCTGCATGGGACCTAAATTCCAAGCCCTGTGGCTACTGTGAGCTGGAGGCGCCTGGTAGGTCTTGTAAAAGCCTTTTCACCTCTGCTGTCCCTGTTTCTTCAGTCCAAGGCTATGCTGTATCTTCGTCTCTTCCATGGGGTCCTTTAAAAAAAAATATGTGGCAGGGGGAAATTGACTGACGCTTCCAACGCTTCAGAAAAACTACCCATTTCATCCTCTTCGGGTTTGAGAAAACAGTTTCCAGGTTACGGTCCAATATGAATCTTGCAAAAAAGTAGAATTCTCAATTTCAATCTCACTGAGATTCTCATACAGGACTGAGGAGAATGTAAATGGGTTATGGCCACTTTGAAAAATTCTTAGTGGTATCCAGTAAGCAAAGGTAAATGCTTGCACGCCCTTTCCGCTCCCGTGCACCTACCCAAGAAAACGCATAGATATGTTCAGCACAAGACGCCTGTGAAAATGCTCATCTCCTGTAACTCACGCAAGAGCTCAAAACTGTAAATTAACCAAAGCCCCATTCCCCACGGAGTAGATCAGTAAATCACAATGCGGTCATCGCACGAGACTGCCAGACAATCTATGACTTTCTCAAACATGAGTATGAATGAAAGAAGCCACATGCAAAAGAAGTACTGTATTTGTCTAAAATACGTAACTCGCAAGAGTATGGTTATACTGGGATTGGGGTGGGGAGCTAGAGAATGGGGGCTAGAGGTAATGTTCAGGGTGATGTTTGCACAAGAGTGTTTCGATCCCAAAGTTGGATTTATGTATGCAAATTGCCAGTCATGGTGGTACATGTCTTTAATTCCAGTGCTTGGAATGCAGAAGTAGGTGGATCTCTATGAGTTCGAGGCTACCCTGGTCTATTGTGTGAGTTCCAGGCCAGTCAGGGCTACATTGTAAGACCCTAACTAAAAATAAATGCTGAAATCAACCCTGAGAATATTATCAGGGTGTGCCTGACTCTCTCTGTGGGAAAGTTGAAACTAGAAGTACCTTTTTCCTTTTAAAGATGCTGGGAAGGATTCCCGCTGTGCAACTGCTGGACAGTCTTTTCCTCCCTGAACCTAAGCCTTACCTAAGAAGCAAAGCCAACTAGTGTTGTACAAAAGCTTCATGAGTGAAAAAACACTCCAGCATGTCTTCTGGGCTGGAGAATGCTGCCTCCTGTCCAGGCGATCTTCATCTTCAAGGTCATGCCTTGCAGCAGGTCAGATGGAGGTGTTGCCCTTGCTGTAAGCATTATTGCCCTGCTGATGGATGTTCATGGAAGTGGGGGCAAGAAAACAACACCCCACATAGCATCTGGATAAGGACCGCATGGGAGCTGGAGCAGTACATGAACCCAGTACGCACCGCTATTGTTCTTAACTGTAGAGTCATCTCTCCAGCATCCCCTTTCAAGTGTGCTTTTAAAAAAAATCCTTCAAAAAAGACTTTAGTTTTGGACTGGGATGTAACTCAGAGCCTTAGCATGCACAAGAGCCTGAATTCCACACACCCCCAACACCAGTAGGGAGACGTATGTGTTTTTAAATCAATCAATGAAGAAAAAACCAATGTAAAAGTAAAGATCACCCTTCTACCACTTTCCCAGGTTGCCATTCTACAAGTACCCTTCCAGCAATCCCTGAGGCTGGATAGGAACTGTTTTGTAAACTTGGGTGTCAACAGAAACAAAAGCAAATTTAAAAAGGAATCGCATCGTTACTCCCACCCCAGTCTCTTAGAGAGGAACTTCAGGGGGCTGTAAATGACCTCTTTCTGGTCCCGCCTTTGATGAGATGAGAGTTCTGATAAGGACATAGTTGAGATTCTAGGGCAGAGGCCCTTCTGATGCTGCAGCCACCTGATGGGGGGGAGGGGGGCAGGATGGCAGATGGAAGGAGGGGCAGTTTGCTTGCCCTGGGATACTTTTTCAGAGGTTCACAGAATGAAAGCAGAGGCCATCACATTGCCAAGCAGTAAGTCCCTAGTGGTCTGAGCAGATCGACAAACAGGAAAGGATGAGGACTGGATGGCTTGAACCCTGGCCTCAGACTTCAGAGGAAGAAGCAGGAGGAAGCAGAATGTCCTGGCCCAAGTGCTCTTACATAACCTCGGTTTCTCCAGGAACTTTGAGAACGAGAGCCTTTATCACAGGTTATGGTGTCTATTCCGGGGTTCTGTGGCTGGACGCTGAGCATAAACATAAAATCCTGTTTGCTGCATGGTTCCTTCTCCAATTGGTTTCCCACAGTTCCCACAAAAACATAAATCAATATAATTACGAGAGGGTTAGTGGAGTGTGGCCCTGCCGATCAGGGTGACTGGCTTTATCAATGACTGTCCTAGGGAGTCATGGATGCTCTGACACCAAGTAGGATACAGGAGCAGCTCCCAAACACCAACCTTTTCAAGTGTCAGGGTGTAGACCTCAGCCACCTGAAGAACCACATTATAGATGAAGAGGGGAAGCGAACAGCAGGAGTTACACTATTAAGAGCTAGTGTGCCAGGGTTGGGGATTTAGCTCAGTGGTAGAGTGCTTGCCCGGCAAGCACAAGGCCCTGGGTTTGGTCCTCAGCTCCGGAGGTGGGGGTGGGGGGAGAGCTAGCATGCAAGGTGCCACAGGGTCCCCTGAGAAAAGGGCCCGGTGCCAAACACCTGCCCATGAATAAGGGGTGTGGGGAGGGGCGTTAAAGTCAGAAGAGAGACTAGGTTTCTTTGCAATAGGTTGAGGGTCCTCACTGTAAGACTCCGAAAAGTCACGGCATACCTCAGTTTACCATCAGTTCATGTATGTTGGGTGTTGACCTCCTGACCTCCACTAGAGCTTCAGAAAGTGTAAAAAAAGTGAAGATGAATATTGGTGTATATGCATGGGTAAGTGTAAAGGGCTGTGTAAATGTGAATGTGTGTGCTGTGTGACATTTGTAATTATGTGAGTGCATCTGTACGTGCGTGGAGATGTTATGTGTGCATGAGTGTGTGCATGAATTTGCTGAGGGTAGATGTTGTATTTTATAAAAAGAAAAGAAGCCAGGGACATGTTTGGTGGAAGTGTCACAGGCGGTATAGGATAGAATAGAGTTTATTTGGGGCATGGGGAGGGGACTGGAAGGGGTAGTAGAGACAGAGAAAGGCAGTGAGACAGACAGAGAGAGAGAGAGAGAGAGAGAGAGAGAGAGAGAGAGAGAGAGAGAGAGAGAGAAGAGGAGTAGGGGCTGGCCATGAGCATGTAGAGAGAGAAGGGGAAGGGGAATGGGGAGAGAAGGGAAGAGGGTAAAGAAGCAAGATAAGAGGAGAAGAGACTAGAGTGAGGAGGGGGCAAGAACCCCCTCAGAGTGAGTCAGGCACACCTGGTTGTTGCCAGGTAACTGTGGGCCAGAGCCTAGAAGGAATGCCAACAGTGGATATGTAAGTGTGTGGAGTGTATGGATATAAAATTGTATGACTACATGAGGATGCACATGTGTGAGTGTGTGCGTGTGCATGTGCATGTGTGTGAATGTGCACCGCATGTATACGAAGGCATGGGTACGGGCTGGAGAGATGGCTCAGTGGTTAGAGCACCGACTGCTCTTCCAGAGGTCCTGAGTTCAAATCCCAGCAACCACATGGTGGCTCACAACCATCTGTAATGAGATCTGATGCCCTCTTCTGGTGTGTCTGAAGACAGCTACAGTGTGTATAATAAATAAATCCTTTTTAAAAAAAGTAACAGGGGTTAGGGATTTAGCTCAGTGGTAGAGCGCTTGCCTAGCAAGCATAAGGCCCTGGGTTCGGTCCCCAGCTCCGGAAAAAAAAATAAAATAAAAAAAAAAAGTAACAGGCTACTCTTTTAAAAAGGCATGGGTACATATGGTACATATGGTCTGTGCATGCATACATACATACATACATACATACATACATACATACATACATACCGATTTGTGTACGGGGTGCATGTTACTATGTGTGTGCCACACGAATTCAACTCTCTGACAAGGAAGATTAAGGGAGTTGTGCAAGGGCAGTTCTGGCACAGAGAAGAGAGAATTATCATTCCACACTGCTCAGAAGCTGCCAGTTGACTGTGGGCAGACGCGCAGCACACTACCCGTAACACCCCATGGGCTAGCTAGTGCCTGACTTGGGGTCTGGTGAGGTTCCCTTTTCTCAGATATGAGTGGCAGAATATAGTGTTCTGTCATAGAAAGCTGAGGCGTGACTGGGTTTAGAACCATATAGACTTGAGCTCCATTTCATGCTCTGCCTGCAGTCACTCCGGGACTGAGAGCAAGCCACACCACCTCTCTGGCCCTCCCTTTCCCTGTCTAGCAAGGCACATCAGAAAGCGATATAATAATTGACAGTTTCGTCCTGATGAACGAGGAAAATCTTTTTTTCAGTGTTTCCTTTTTTTCAAAGCTGTCACTTTGTGCCTAATCCGCAGTGAAGCCAGGCTTCCTGGCTGGTTAGAAGATGGTCTGTAGCCCATCTTAAGACCCATTAGGTCTCTTTGGAAGCCACTGACAAATAAAGCCCCGGGGTCACAAAGAGTTAACGCTGTAGAGCCAGGGCAACCCGGCAGAGTTCAGCCAAACGTTCTTCAACTGGGACCAGGAAAAAGTACCTGTTACACAACAAACCCTCTGCTAGCTGAAAATACCGACCAGAGCGAATAATGCCTGTTTAAAAATGAAATAGTACACCTGAGTCAGCTGATAGCCTGACTCTTCAAAGGTCTGAAGTGAAATAAAGAAAGGCCGCCTCAGCAGGGAGGCCGCGGTGGCGTTGGGGGAGAGCCAGGCGGAACAAGGACGCAGTGGCCGCCAGGCCACCTGCCCGGGAGGCGGGACCTGAGTCAATAAAGCCACTAAGCAAACAGTCATGCTCAGTTTGTACAGTGGTTGAGGCTTGTGGGCGGAGGAGCGCTGGAAGCCGGCACACATCCCCCGTTAAATCCCAGCCCAGCTCCCAGCTTTGTTTACATGGCTCGTCTCACCGCAAGATGGCGGCCCGTGGGGTGCGGGGCAGCTTCGGGCGAGCGGGAGCTGGGCCGGGGACTGCACCCTGGGGCGGCTCCCCTGCCTGCATCCTCTCACACAGCGGTACTGAGATCCGTTATCTTGATGAAACAGGGCTGGGAGGAGGGAATAAGGATGTAGGGGTGGGGCTCTTTAGCCTAGTCACTTAGACAGTGGGGGTGAGTCTCAGGATAATCTACACTGTATAACATTTCATATTTTGGAAGTAGTAAGAGCTGAGAAGAAGGCAGCTTCCATGCAGAGCATGCGCGTGTCTCTCATCTCTGCGACAGGAAGTTTTGCTGCCTCATGCCTGAAATCCTAGCACTCAGGAAGCTGAGTCAGGATGATGGCTGTCAATTTATGGTCTGCTTGGCTTACATCGTGAGACTATCTTAAAAACAAACCAAATAAACAAGCAAACAAAAGTTAAAAGGACAGTGGAGTTTGAGTCGGAGATGCAAATGGGGTATCAGTAGTAACCAGGCCTAAGAGCTTCCACGTTGTCTGCTTTGAAATTTCTTCTCCTAAACTGGGTGGAGGATGGTCCACGCTTTTAATCCCAGCACTCATGATGTCTGATTTTGAGGCCAACCTGGTTTACAGGGCAAGCCTCAGGACAGCCAGGGCTACATAGAGAAACCCTGTCTTGCAAAACAAGCAAACAAGCAAGCAAGCAAGCAAACAAAATCTCTTCTTTCCTCAAGAACTCTGTTCCTTCTCAGCAGCGATTTTAATCAGGGAGCTGGGGTGGCCCTTATGAGACCTTTGTCAAAAGCTGGAGGCATGCTTAGCGGTGGTAACATGCTGGGGTGCTACTGTAGGTGGGGATCAGAATAGTGGTTGAATATCTGACAGTGCACAGCTCTCCACATCAAAGTATTCTCCAGCCCCAAATGTCAACAGTGCTGAGGTTGAACTGTGCTCTCATGTCTTACCGCTATTGAAAAGTATCTATTTAAGTCACAATACGACCTGAATGGCTGGCAGTCCGCATAGAAACCTAGGGCAAGTTGATTTTTAAAGAGGTTTCTATTTGAGAGCTCTAAATCAATCTCAATGTGTCTCTCTCTGTATCTCTGTCTGTCTGTCTCTCTCCCCTGTCTCTCTCTCTCTCTCTCTCTCTCTCTCTCTCTCTCTCTCTCTCTCTCTCTCTCACACACACACACACACACACACACACACACACACACACACTCACACGTACAGAGTTGTGTTGGGGGAGGTCCCATTTCTTCCCTCTTGGGTTGCTATGACACCTACCTACTCCATGGCAGTAGGCAGACCAGCCCTGACAAGTATTCCTTGCAAAGGCTGAAGTGAAGACACTGGTGTGAGGTCCCCACCTATCTGCAGTTACAGGAAGCACAAGTACCGACGGATAAGCCATTTTAATCCACCTCACCGAATGATGGGAAAGACTCTTCAAGCTCTTTCCAAGGATGTACAACTGCGTGTGTGAGGTCACAGCTTCTTAATCCTGTGACAATTACAACCCCCTCCAGGAGGTCTTAACAGTTTGCAATGCCGGGCTCTCGACCCTAGACTTGTAACAAGAACCCGACACCATCCTTCAGTGCGTAAGTTAATTTTTCTGAAGGGTAACGATGTGCGCATGTCTCTAGCTAGCCCCCAGCTGAGCGTAGTCTCAGCGGGGTCCTGAAAAGTATCTGTACATCCATGTTCGAAACAGCAACTGTCCCAGTAGCTGAACACACCACATGTCCACATAGATACAAAGGAACAGAATGTGGTGTAGACGCACCAGGGAACAGCACACTCAGCCTCACAAACGAAATTCCGAGGCTTGCTAAAGCACAGGCAAAGCATCATGTTAAGGAAAATAAGCAGTAGGGGTTGGGGATTTAGCTCAGCGGTAGAGCGCTTGCCTAGCGAGCGCAAGGCCCTGGGTTCGGTCCCCAGCCCCGGAAAAAAAAAAAAAAAAAGCACAGGCAAAGCATCATGTTAAGGAAAATAAGCAGTGATAGAGAGACAGCTAGTATAAGCTTCCGTTTCTAAGAGAAACCTAGTCAAATTCAGAGACAGAAAGCGCAGGAGCTCCAACAGGTGGGGCTGATTGATTCGTAAAGTGCCAGCTTTGCATAATAAGCTTAAGCTTAAGCAGTTCCTAGACTGCCCTTAGAATGGTGTGTTTACTTGCTTTCATGAGACAGACTTTTACTTTGTTGCCCTGGCTGGCCTTGAATCCACTGTGTATACCAGGTTGACTTCAAACTCACAGAAATCCACCTGCCTCCGGTCCTCAGCAATGGGATTAAAGGCATGCACCACTAGGATGCCTGTCAGGATGGTGCATTATGTAAAAGTATAAATAATATTTATACTTTTATACTGGAGAGCTGGCTCAGCCGTTAAGATGGCTGGTTGTGCTTGCAAACACATGGGCTTGTTCCCCAGCGTCCTCAGGGCAGCTATGACCATCTGTCACTCCAGTTTCCGGGTATCTGATGCTCTATGTAGGAACCAGGTATGCGCATGGTACATGCACAAACATACATGAAGGAAAAACACTCATACATGTGAAATAAAAATAAAGCTTTTTAAAACAGCAGACTCGGGGCTGGACAGGTGGCTCAGCAGTTAAGGGCGCTGGCTCTTCTTTCAGAGGACCTGGGTTCAGTTCCCAGCACACACATGGCAGCTCACAGCTGTCTGTAACTCCAAGGGATCTGACACACAGACATGCAGGCAAAGGATCAGTGCACATAAAGAAAAATAAATAAATCATTTAAAAACAAAAGGCAGACTCACCAGGTGTGGCGGTGCACGGTTTTAGTCCCAGCACTTGGGAGGCAGAGGCACCCAGATCTCTGAGTCCAAGTTTAACCTGGTCTACAAAACTCCCGTTTTATAAAACAACCATTCACAGTTCCAGCAGAATTAGAGATGCTTTAGTGTATGTTTTCTGTCTGTTAGAGACAGGATCTCATGTAACAATTGAAAGATGTTTCTGAATCCCAAACCTCACCAAGTCCCAAAGACACAAGTATCACAGTGAATGTAGCAGGCAAATTAAGTTGTCGTTACCTTTGATCTTACGTTGCTATAACAAAACGCCTGAAGTTGAATACTTTAAAAGTAAAAAGGGTAGCAGGCATGGTGGCACATGCCCTTTAATTCCAGCTCTCAGGAGGCAGAGGCAGGAGTTCTCTGAGTTTGTGGGCAGCCTGGTCCACATAATGAACAGCCAGGGATACACAGAGAAACTGTCTCAAAACAAACAAACAAACAACAAAAAGATTTCCCCATCTCAGTTTTCAAGCTCCAAGAACATAGCACTACATCTTTTTTTGTTTTTTTAGCTACATTGTAAGATAGATGATATCACTAAACCAAATAGGTTACCTGGTGAGCTAGGGGCCAGGAAAGGGCTGGGGGGAAGTCATGTTCCTTTAAAACAATTCATTCTCAGTTAACTCACCAGGGTTCCCTGAGAACTGTAGTAACTGTTGTAGAAACAGGCTTCCTTTTCCTAAGTCCCATCTCTTAAATCCTCTGCCACTAAACCTACAAGTCACAATTCTCGGAGGGACAACACATTCAGTCATTCAAGCCACAAACACCCTGTCATGATGAGCAGAGGATTTTGACAGGACAACCTCTCTCCTCCTGGTGCTTCCCAGACAGATTCCTCCCATCAGGACTACAAAGAGCCTTTCTGTTCTTGTTCCGTAGAACCAACAAAGTCTGGTCTGTGTCCAGCCAGGAAAGGGAGGAACCTTGTAGCGTACTTAAGATGAGTTTACTCAGAGTCTCTCAGAGGGAGCCATGTTGTCTCGTCTTGGCGAACACTAAAATGGCTGACAGGAAGCAACTTAACATTGCTGTGAGAACATCAAGATTCTCTGACATTTCAGAGTTGACATTTCCAGTCTCAACCTTTTTAATGGCAAGAAATGTATCATTTATTAAGTCTGGACTAGGAGTTTCCTCCCCAGAGATGCTAATTGTGGTCTGCAAAGATGGCTGTTGCCTGAATGTTGAATCATCCTTGAATATTTCTCTAGGTACCAGAACATATTGAATCAAATAATATTATTATACTTCCTGCAGCTTTTATGCCAGACTGTGCTCCGTATATATCCACATAAAATAAAAAGTCCCCATACATTTCTGAAGTGAAAATCTTATGTGACTTTAAAAATGTTCACAGATGGGCTGGAGAGATGGCTCAGCGGTTAAGAGCACTGACTGCTCTTCCAGAGGTCCTGAGTTCAATTCCCAGCAACCACACGGTGGCTCATAACCATCTGTAAAGAGATCCGATGCCCTCTTCTGGTGTATCTGAAGACCGCTACAGTGTACTTATATATAATAAATGAATAAATAAATCTTTTTAAAAAATGTTCACAGATTAAATCTGAGTAAAATCGATGTGACCGAAAGCTTCCATTCTGGATGTCAAGGTGACAGTGTCATGAATCAGGAGACCGGAAAAGTTTTAGGAGGAGAAAAGCTACTATATTTCTTCTGGGGAAAATATTGCGAAGAACACATTTCCGGGTGTCACTTCACCTAGGCGGCTCTGTTGTGCAGATCCTATCTGGCCCCTGCTCAGGTTGGCCAGCCTGTGCTGGATGGAAGCTCTCAGACTTCAGAACAGCAGCAACGAGGAAGGACGCTCTCCAGCCCTTAGTGCCAGATGCATTCCATATTTATCTCCATCCGACTCAGCAAGAAGGAAAGTACTCTCATCATCCTCAACACATTTCATGTGTGCATCCTACCGGGATGTCCAAACACACAGAGCAGGGTGGAAGACTGTAAACACAGCTTCACAACAGAGGTGACACAGGACACGTGTGTAAGAGTGCATGGTCCTCAAGTGAACATCGGAGAACAACCTTGGGTGTCATTTTTCAGACACTTTGCACCTTCTGTTTGAGACAAGGTCTTTCTTAGTCCCAAAACTTTGCAAAGCAAGTCGGTATGGGCTTCCAGGGTAATCCCTGTTTCTGACTCTCATTCATTGCTGGGAATGCATGCGGGTGTTGTAGAGCCCAGCAGTTTACATCGGTTTTGGAGACCTGAACTCAAGTCCTCAGGTGCGTGAGGCACATGCTTTACTAACTGGACTATCTCTAGGTTTTGGGGTGGGTTGTTTTGTTGTTGTTGTTGTTGTTGTTGTTGTTGTTTTTGAGGGGGAGGCATATCTCTCAAAGTAGTAGTCCAGGTTGGTCTAGAACTCCCAATTCTCCTATTTCAGCCTCCTGAGGATCACAGATGTGTGTCTCAACATCTGCAATCAGATGGTTTTAGGAATCAGTCTCACATGATAAGATGGCCACAGATATCTTCCTAGTTCTTGTGATGGAGTAGGTGGGCAGAGGAATGAGCAAATGCCTCTGCCTCTCTCACTGTCCAGTGAGAGTGCAGTGAGTGTTGTAGATCCTGTCTACCTTAGCACACACACTCCCCCAGCGCTGTGTCTGTCTTCTCTAGGGTCTGGCTTGCCTATTGGCTTGTTTTCTCACAGCATGCCCCACTCAGTCAAGGTTAAAGGGAAGTCAGGCCTATCTAGGACCTGTTCTTCGGCATTTCCTACTGTGGTCTCGATACTTAGGGCTTCAATCTCTAGGGTTTTAACAAATGTTTAATAATAGGCATTGCCTGGGGCTAGAGAGACAGCTCGGTGGTTAACAGCCCTGGTAGTTCTTCAAAAGGACCCAGGCTCAATTCCCAGCACCCACATGGCAGCTCACAACTGACTGTAACTCAAGTTCCAGGGGATCTAACACCCTCACACACATGCAAGCAGGCAAAACACCAATGCACATAAAAATAAATAAATAAATAAATAAATAAATAAATAAATAAATAAATAAATATATAAATAAGGCTGGAGAGATGGCTCAGCAGTTGCAGTTAAGTGCATGGACTGCTCAGAGTTCCTGAGTTTCTGAGTTTAATTCCCAGCATCCACATGGTGGCACACAACCATCTGTAATGAGATCCAATGCCCTCTTCTGGTGTGTCTGAAGACAGCAATGGTATACTCATAAATAAAACAAACCTTAAGTAAATAAATGAATAAATAACCAAGAGCAGTGGGTTTTTCCAAAAGCAGCGCTCTGCACCCACTGGTTCTCTTGGTGCCAACAGCATGACCAACACTATTACCAAGTTATCAACTCGGAGGTGGGAAGAAATGTACAAAATGAGTTCTGCCAGGGGCTGGCTCTGAGCCCTGTGCTGGACCCAGCTCCTGACTGCCATGGCCTTGTGAGCAGGGGTCACAGGCAGAACTACTGATGACTTGGATGAGCAAAACCAAGCAAGCAAGCAAGCAAGCAAGCAAGCAAGCAAACAAGCAAATGCTCGAGAGAGATGGAAAAACTCATGGGCTATGGAGTCCTGTGTTATCACCTCGGTGAATTTTTCATTCTCCTCCCCCAGGGGAACCAGAACACAGTTTCAGAGAAAGGAAGGAACGAACGAAGGAAGGAAGGAGGAAGGAGGAAGGAGGAAAAAGGAAGGAGGAAGGAGGAAAGAAAAGCTAGGGACAAATATAAATATACTTCTTTGTTTATCCAACGACAGGGTGGAGAAATGAATTTGGAGATGTTTGTAATCTCTAAATAATCTAATTGAGGATCAGAACTCTCAAAGATCACTGGGCCAACCAGAAGAGTCTGAAGTTTTTAAGGCACTGGCAATGTTTATGTATTATACAGGACCTTCCATGCTGTCTTAGATTCTCTGTAGTTGATAGTTTTGAGACAAGGTCTCACCCATAGCTGAAGATGACCTGGGTCTCACTATGGAGTTCAGGCTGAGCTTGAACTCACATTAGTATTTCTGAACCAGGTGAGGGCCACCACCTGGGATCTAGGGTGAGTGGACCTGTTTTATAAACCACGGGGAGAGCATCAGACTTGGTGATTTTATGCATGTGGTGGAGGTGCTGGTAATCTTAGCACAGAAGACCAGTAAAGCCGGGTAAGAGCACGTCTGCAGATACTGCAGCACACAACTGTTTGAATTGCATCCCCACAAAGTCAGTCTTGCACTTGGAAGGCTCCTGTAGTGCCGAGAATTCTAAGAATTCCTCCAAGCTTCAGGCTACCCAGTTTAACAAAACAAAACAAACATACAAACAAACAAAAAAAAAACTCAAACAGCCAGGGAACAAGGGGGCACCAGGGATCGCTCCAGGGTTGCCCCAACTTCAAACAGTGTTGCAAGCACTTGGTGGGCACTCAGCTCCAGTACAGCATATAGAATCAGTCAGGCTGAAGAACATCTGAAAAGGCAAAAATGGCCATGGTAGACATGTTTGTGACCCCAACACTCCAGAGGCTGGGGTAGAGCTCAAGAGTTCAATACAGTGTGCACTGTGACGAGACCTTGTCTCAAACAGAACAATAAGAACAACAAAAACATGTTAAAATAAAATTGGAAAGAAAAAGAATATGTTACAAATGCAAGCCTGTATGCATGTGTGCATGTATGTGTATGTATATGTGCATGTGTGCAATGTGTATGGTATGTGTATGGTGTATGTAGTATGTGAGGTATGTTTTATGTATGTCTGTGTATGTGCATGTTGTGTGTGGTGTATGTGATGTGTGTGTGATATGTGTGGAATGTGTATGTGGTATGGGATGTGCATATGTGTATATGTGTGTGTGTATGTGTGTGGTATGTGGTATGCGTGTGGTGTATGTGTGATATTTGGTGTGTGTGTAGTGTGTGTTTGTGTATGTGTTGTGTATGCTGTGTGTGGTATATAGTGTGTGTGCATGTGTGTGGTGTATGTTTGCGGTGTGATGTGGTGTCCTGTGAGAGTGTGTGAGTATACATGTGTGTTACTTACTGTGACTTTTGAATGTATGAGAGCTCAGCAGAGCCCCTGTCCCATGTGCTGTCATGCAGGACTGCTGGTGAGAGAGGGAAATGGTAGAAGGTCATGTTCCAGCCGAGGGCGGTTGGAGCATTCATGCACAAGAACCACACTAAACTCTGAGGAGGCCTCCTGTCCATCAGACGAGATAGCAGATTCCAGACAAGGAGAGCTCTTGAGTCAGAGACAGAAATGACAACAGACCCTGCATTTAGCAGTGAGTGTCGTTCAGGGATCACTGACCTACAGACGAGGAAATTCAGGAAGAAACGGAAGGCTTTCGGACTAGACACGGAGAAGCTTGGGAGTCATAGCCACAACTTGAAATAATTCACAATATGAAATGAGAATTAGGAAGGGATGCTATGACCACTGTGTGAACTATTACCAGAGATAACACAGTAACTCAGCTGAAAGGTTTAACTTCATAGTTTCCTTATTAGTCACTGAAGGAAAATACTATTTTTTCCTTTTTTTTTTTTTTTTTTTTTTTTTGAGATCAGGCATTACTATGTAGCCTTGACCAGCCTTGAATTCACAGAAATCTGCCTGCCTCTGCCTCTGCCTCTCAAGTGCTGGGATCAAAGGTGTGTGTGTCTGTGAGAGGGTTTCCTCATCTTCTTCTTTTCCTCCTCCTTCTCATCCTCTTCCTCTTCCTCCTCTTCTTCTTGCTCCTTCTCTTCCTTCTCCTTTTAGTTTTTGAGGCAGGGTTTCTCTATGTAGTCTTGGCTGTCCTGAAACTTGCTCTGCAGACCAAGTTGGCCTCGAACTCAGAGATCCACCTTCCTCTACCTCCCAAATGCTCTCTCTCTCTCTCTCTCTCTCTCTCTCTCTCTCTCTCTCTCTCTCTGTGTGTGTGTCCCCTTTATAAAAATTTTAAGATGTGAAACATTATAAGCTGATAAAGAAAAATCTGTGGGCTGGAGAGATGGCTCGGCAGTTAAAGAGCACTGACTGCTCTTCCAGAGGTCCTGAGTTCAGTTCCCAGCAACCACATGGTGGCTCACAACCATCTGTAATGGGATCAGATACTCTCTTCTGGTGTGTCTGAAGACAGTGATAGTGTGCTCACATACATGAAATAAATAAATCTTTAAAAAAGAAAAATCTAAGACACCTGTTTGCAACAGTTAATCTCCATTACTAGCTATGTGACATCCAGAATCACTTGGACAGACATCTGGGCATGCTTGTAGATCTTTCCTTCCTTCCTTCCTTCCTTCCTTCCTTCCTTCCTTCCTTCCTCCCTCTCTCCCTCCCTTCCTTCCTTCCTTCCTTCCTTCCTTCCTTCCTTCCTTCCTTCCTTTCTTTTTAGTTATGAGTACCCCTGTGTGTCTGTTTATGGGAATGTGCATGTGAGTGTAGTTCCTATGGTAGCCAGAAGAGGGGAGCAAATCCCTTGGAGCTAGAGTTACAACAGCATCGGCTGCCTGGCCAAACTGGGGTCCTCTGGAAGAGCAGAGAGTGCTCTGAGCATTGAGCATTGAGCATTGAGCCATCTCTTGGGTTTAGGACTATTTTAATTGAGTTAGTTGAGATAGAAACAACCACCAACTGTGGGCAGCACTATTCCCTAAGCTGGGATTGCATGAGTTAGAGAGAGAGAGAAGGGGGAAGGGGAGAGGGAAAGACAAGCACACTAGAGTATGGAGAGTGGTCTTAGATTAATTTTGAGTGACTGGGAACTCAGTTTAAACTAGCTCAGGTAAGCACTGGTGTATTTAGTTCACTGATAGGAAAGGCAGGGTGCTGCTACAACAGACTGGACTTGCTTGCTTCTCTGAATGAGGAAGCTCTTCTTTTGCCTGCAAAGGCAGGCTCATTCCACATAGGCGCCATGGCTGCTGAATGCTCTCTGCCTGCTTTCCCAATCCAGTCATCTGGGACAGGAGCGTGCAAACCTCCACTGCCACCTCCCCAGAGACCCACAACCCTAAACCCTAGAAGGCGTCATGGCTTCATCAGAATGGGACACTTGACAGGCCTCTATAACTACACCACACGATTGAAGTCAGGGAGGAATTTCCTCCCAAAAGGGGTGTGTGGGGGTGTGTGTGTGGGGGTGTGTGTGCCTGTGTCTGTTTGTGTCTGTGTGTGTGCTTGTACACTAGAAGCCAATGTATTATGCAAAACAACTCATTTCCCTGCCATGCTCCCGGGAGGGGCTGCTGAACTGATGGGGACTGGAAGTCTGACTACTACACCATGGGACTTGGAGCACATGTTCTCCGATGTTTGCAGAGACACATAAGTCTCATCAAAGCTCCTCTCACGAGGCCAGTGGAAAATAGGTGGGTGTGACAGTGTGTGTTCCTGGAATTGGCGTGTCATAGAAACAAGGAGAAAGTATCAGGAGGTAGGCGGAACAGCACACAGGTGGGTGTTGGTGGGCCATTTCCCAGGCTTCCCACAGGGCTCTGACTGACTCTGTTACTGAGATTTTCCTTGACTGAACGGTGATATATGTCTTCACTTCAAATTCTGGCCATGGAGAGCTTAATAAATCAGCATGTGCTTTAATAAGCATTGCACACAAGGAATGAAATGCCTGAACATTTATGACTGAGAAGGTAAACAAGGAGAGTCGAAAGGCCTGGTGATCATACTGTGAATCTGCCAGGAAGAGGACGGATTCCAACTTGAGGAGTGAAGGAGTGATCCCCAACTGTGGAGCAGGCCGTGAGGGGTCTCCCGGAATCGCCGTGCTCAGCTGGGAGGCTCCAAATTGGAAGCAGATTGCTCTTTCCGGTTTCCTTCTCTCCTCCATCCACCAGCCACAACATGTAGGCACAGCGTTGGTTCTAGAGTTTGGGCTGAAGAGATGGCTCAGCAGTTAAGGACACTGGGAGCTCTGTCTGTAAAGCAAGATGACTAGGATTGAGAACTGCATTTCCCAGGATGTGGGGGTCAGGAGGTTAGGAAGTAAGGTCCTTGGGAAGCGAGCATCTTTCACTTTCTCATGGGTGACATTTCAGACTTGAGTAGTCTTAAAACCTAGGATTGAAAGAAATTGAACTTACAAGGTAAGAGATCTAATCTACCAAAAAGAAAAAAATAGAGTAGAAATCAGCAGATTTCGGATACTTACAGGGTTTTAAAATAGTAATAATGATGAGTATTTTTTTTGAGATGATCTCCCTGTGTACCCCTGGCTGTCCTAGAACTCACCAGGCTAGCCTCAAACTCACAGTGATCTACCAACCTCTGTCTCCGGGATGCTAGATTAAAGGCATGTGCCACCACGCTTGGCCATTTTTAAAATATGCATGTGTTCTATAGCATAACGGCATAGATATGCACATAATTTAAAAATAGACAGACAACGTGAAAACCTAGGCACAAACATTCTTTAACTTCTCTAATGTTAACACAAGGCGTAACTCAGCCGTCAACAGTCACTGCTCCAATCCGCATGGACTCCAGCCCCCAGTGGACCTTCCCTGAGGCGCTCGGTAGCCGTGACTCACTGTGACGTCATCTCCCTGCAGCCTCTCCCATGTCCTGGAAGAGTCTGTGACCTTGTTTTGTGTCAGAAAGAAAATAGGTTTTTCACCAAGCATTTCGCCTGAGCAGAGGCAGAAGCAGTAGGTGTACTTTGAAAGATGAGAACTAAAACACCACACTCCAGAAAAGGACCAAAGCAGCTGGAGGAAGAAAGGACTATTTCAGCACACCATGAAGACAGAACTCAGGGCAGGAACCCGAAGGCAGGAACTGCACAGAAGCCACAAAGGAGGCTGCTTACTGGTTTGCTCCCCATGGCTTGCTGACATGGACCACCTGCCCAGGGGTGGCACCACACGAGTGGGCTGCACCCTCCACAGACATTTCCTTACAGGGCCTCTCTTCCAGCTGATGGGCCTTTGGGCCTATTTAAAGTGGGAGCTCTGCTCTGTGTAAACCTCAGACAATGAGACTGCAAGCCTCCTAGAGAAACACATTTTTCTGATTGCCGCTCCACTATTTTTCACAAGCATTAAGTACCCATAGCAGGCCAAGACCTAGGAACTCCAGGATGAATGGGATTTGATCGCTGGCTCTGCAGGCATGGTTCTCTAATTAAGATATTTTTTAAAAACTATGCCATGTGTAAAAATATGTCAGCTGTTGTACGGTCTCACATAAGAGCACAGTCTCATCCCCTCTCTCACGTGACCCCAGAACTGACACCAAGCAATGAGGATGATGGGAAGGCCGTCCTCTTCATCGCTCAGAACCCGAGTGTCTTCCAGGACATGATCTTTCCTCACATGAGCGCTCTCACATACTTGGCTTCAGTTCCTCACTGAGGGGCTAAGTGAAGGACACCTTGATGTGGAGATCGGTGGTTTGGTCCTAGAATTAAAATATCTATACAGAGCATTGGAATAATTACATGCAGGGTAGAAATATCAGTGGCAAACTGTTGTAGCTAATAACTTTGACCAGTGTTACTGGAAAGGGTCCAGTCACAGGCCACACAGAGACTCTGGTAGAGACCCATGACAGGGAAGCAAGGCAGAGAAACTGTACATCCAGTGTGTTACCCGGGCAAGGTGGCAAGGTTCTGTATAGAACTCCCTCACTGAGTTATGTTTTAACTCATGGCCTTGAGCAAAGCAGAGGAACCCTGACCTTGATCAACTGAAGGTAACTCCTTCCGAGAGAAAGGCGAAGCTGAAACGAGGAACAAGCCAGGGCTCTCTGCCCCCTTTGCCTGAGAGTTGCGAAGCTATCACTTAATGAAACCAGAGAAAGAAAGCAGTGTAAATAATAAAAAAAAAAAAAAAAGCAAATATACCAGGAGTTGCTGATAATATAACTATAGTTTGAAAGAGTTAAAGATGCTCGCTCTAAAAATTTGAAAGAAACCACCAAAAGGCAGTTAATATATTAAACCAAAGTTTTCATATAAACAATGGGTTGTGGGGATGGAGAGATGGCTCAGCAGGTAGGAACATTGAGCCTTCTCCTAGAGGACCAGAATTCAATTCCCAGAACCTACATGGCAGCTCACAACTGTCTGTGACTCAAGTTCAACTGGATCCAACTTCCTCACACAGGCATACTTGTAGCCTAAAAATGAAAAAGTGGGGTGTGGCAGAACACGCCTTTAACCCCAGCTTTCAGGAGGCAGAGGTCAGTGGCTTCCTGTGAGTGCAAGGCCAGCCTGATCTTCAGCATGAAGCTACAGGACAGTCAGGGCTACAAGGTAAATAAACCCTGTCTCGAAACACCAACATAAATAAATACATTAAACAAGTCATAGCAAACTGAGCTGTAGAAGAGAGGCACTCCATTTACCACAGCAGAAAAACAGAATCAAGAACTAAATAGATGGGATGCTTGGCATGTTGCTATATCCCTGTGATCCAGCACTTGGGAGGCTGAGGCAGGAGGATCTCTACAAATTTAAGGCCAATTTGGGCTACATAGTAAGATTTTTTTTTTATCTTAGGATGAACAAATAAAAGATAATATGAAAAAAAACATTCACTGAAAAAATTTTTGGTGCTTGTACAAGATAGATTTATCTTATTTTGGGGAAGTTAAGTAATCAAGTTAAATATCTCCAAATAGGACTTTAGTCCGTCTTGTGTTGCTGCAATAAAATACTTGAGGTTGCACACTTTGTAAAGAAAACAAACAAAAAGAGAGAAAGAAAGAAAAGAAAACAAACAAAAAGAGAGAAAGAAAGAAAAGAAAACAAACAAAAAGAGAGAAAGAAAGAAAAGGTTCTGTAGGAAAGGGGACTGTTTCCAGCCAAGTGGCGGCTCCTCATGGTAGGACAATGGCGTCTTTAGTGCTTGATGAACATGCTGTTCCAAACCCACTGGACGAGTCAGATTAGCGAGAAAAAAACTGTGGGAAAACTGTCTGCTTGGCAAAGAAAACAAACACCCCATAAAGCTTAGTTCTTGCTTCATTCTTCACACAAAAGTAAATACCAAACAAGACTGGCATTCGGTGTTCTTTGCTGTAGAAGCACACGAATAAGATATAATACGGGACGATGTAACCAAACACAAGGCCCAGGACTGTGAGGCAAGCACTCATACATGCTTAACCGAGTGTCCAAACTCTGGGATGCTGCCCACACCTTGCACTCCCAAGAACACGGATGAGCAGAAGAGGCTCATCTGCTGGGGCAGAAATAAAATCTACAGGGCGAGTCGCTTTGGAAAGTTTCTTATAAAACACAATGCACTCTTGTTATATAACCCAGCAATTGTGTTCTGGGGTGTTTTCTCAAAGACGTTAAAAACTTATTCATTACAAAGTCCTGTACCCAAATGTTTGTGAGAGCAGTTTGTACTTATTATCCAAACAGGGAAGCAACTGAGGTGTCCTTTAAAGGATGAATAGTTAAATAAACTAGGGTCCATCCCCACAGCAAAATATTACCACAAAAAAGAAACGAGCTATCAAAACATGAGTAGAAGTGGGAAAGATACCAAAGAAAGAACTAAGCAAATTCAACAGAATAGAATGCTATTTTCCCCACCTGATTATGGAGCATAGGAGAGTGTGCAGACAGACAGCTAATGGACAGTCAGAAGGACAATAGAGAAGGGAATCGAAGTGCAAAGTGTGACCCAGTCAGGGCAGCAAAAACCTTGAGTGCCAAGACACAAAACCACAAGTCAATATTGACGAGGCAGGAAAGAATCTGACGTCTCCCTTGATGGGTACGGCCAGCTAAGAGGTACGGCCTGCCCCCTAGTGGCAGGTTTTGGAGTCTCTAGTTGCACCAAAGTGAAAATGCCAAAACTCTTCAAGAATGCAGTCAGACTAGGAATGTGGGTGAGTGCTGCAAGTGAAATTGCACATCCAAAAGGCCAATGAGCAAAGGCTCTCACTCGAAGACATCGCCTGGAACCTTGGCTGCACAGTTAGGAAGAGACAGGCCTGGAAGTTTCTCCTTGGCAGGGCTGGTGGATTCTGCTTCTCCAGCTACCAGGTAGATGAGATGCTTAGCATCTGGCTTCCACAAACACGTTCATTTGCATATAGCCAAATTACTATGTCTAAGACATAACTAGCAGATCTTGATGGATATTAAAGGGTTAAAAGTCTTTAGAACTCAATGGAGCCAGCTCAAAGGCATCAAAGTTTACAGCAAAAAGCCATGCTCTGAAGCCATTGATACAAAGGGATGTTCTTAGAAATGGCTAGAGAGATGGTTAAGAGCACTGACTGCTCTTCCAAAGGTCCTGATTTCAAATCCCAGCAACCACATGGTGGCTCACAACCATCTGTAATGGGATCCGATGCCCTCTTTTCTGGTGTGTCTGAAGATAGCTACAGTGTAATCTTATATATAAATAAATGTTTAAAAAATGGAATTTAGCATCATAGAAGTACGCACAGGTTCCATGCTACCAGGACTTGTACCTCTATGGGCTGAGCTTTGGACAGAATCATTCCCTCTACACCTCTGGCTTAGTAAGGAGGCTTTTCCAGGGTGTGGTCTCCCCAGGACAGTCAAGCTCTTAAAAGAGCTCCTATCATGAGGAGCCGCCACGTCACTGAAAACAGTCCCCTTTCCTACAGAACCTTTTCTTTTCATATTTGATTAACATTTGTTGGTGCAAGCATTTAATCTCTACATTCTGGAGGCAGAGGCAAGCAGAGTTCTGGGCCAGCCTGGTCTACGGAAGGAGTTTCAGGACTGCCAGGGCTGTGGAGAGAAGCCCTGTCTTGAAAAAAACAAAACAATCAATAATAACAAAAGGTTTTTTAGTGTGCATGCTAATTGGGATTGGTGTGATGTTCTGTCCACGTGTGTAGCGTGTGCTAATCAAATGCAACCTTCCTTTCTCTAACCCCTATCCCCATACCCTTACCAAGCTGCAACAACCATTGTTCAACAAGTAGCTGACTTCCTTTGAATCTTCAGTATACATAGAACTTGTAATCAAGTTTCTATATCTGGCTTATTTGATGTCACTTAATACCCCCACTTCTTATTGTGCTGAAAAGGACAGGGTTTGAATTAATACTTTCATTTGAAAATGAAAATGTAAACATCTTCATCTTCTTTGTTCATTTGTTGTTGAACACAAATACTGAGACTTGAGATTAAAACTCATTCTGAGGTCTCAGTCCATCACAGAGAGTCCTGGCTCCGGACCCGAGGGAGCTGGCTACTTTGTATCTGCAGCCAGGAGGCAGAGAGATGAACGCTGGTGCTTTACTCCCCTTCTCCTTTATTCAATCAGAGGCCCCGCCCATGACCCGAGCTGCCCACATTCAGGTAGATCTTTGCCCTTCAGTCCACCTAGTCTTGAAAATCTCACAGACATGCCCAGAGGTCTATCCCCCATATGATTCTAGATCCTGCCACATTTTCACTCAATAGTAAACATCACAGAAGCAAACTCCATTTGCATAGAAACTAAGTGCTTTTCATAGGGCCTTGTGAACAATTAATTTTTAAAACAAACATATGTAAACTAAGAAAAGATTATTTTTCTTATAATTTCAGTGTTTCTGTATAAATCCAATAGGAGGGAGAGGAGGAAAGGTTTGGTCTCTCTAAAATATTGCAAAGACATTTTTGAGCCAACTTGCAAAAGTTCAGTTGAAGTATAAGCTGTTAGAAAAAACGCACATGGTCACTGGGGTGTAGTGGTGAATGCCTTTAATCCCAACACTTAGGAGGCAGAGGCAGGGGGATCTCTGAGTTCAAGGCCAGCCTGGTCTACAGAGCAAATTCCAAGACATCCAGGGCTACACAGAGAATACTACCATGTACCATGAAACTGAGGGGTGTGTGTGTGAGGGGTGTGTGTGAGGGGTGTATGTGAGGGGTGTGTGTGTTGGTTGCCAAGGGTTCTGTTTGCACTGAAACTGTTGGGCCTGCTTCTAATCCCAGCCCTGAGAGGGGCTCAGCCAGGTGTTTCTGGTGTGAGAAAGAGACCTGGGTCCTGATAGGGTTCTCAGGACAGGTATCCAGATGGGCATGGAGAAGGGTTGGGGTCTTCCTGGTCTTCAGGAAGCTGTGCTGAAGGAGGGTGGATAGCAGACAACCTCCAAAGGGGATAAGGAGATGAGGGAGATGTTTCTAGTCAGCACTCAGCCTACTGAGTCCGTGAGATGGGGAGGGGAAAGGAAGAAAAGGTGAGTGGGTCTCCCAAATGCTTCACTTCTAAGGCTAGGTCAGTTACTCAAAACCAGAAGTTTGAAAGCCATCCTCCACGGCCCCCTCCACCTCAGTGGCCATCAAATCATGGAATACATAATGAGTGGGCTCTTATAGATTGGGCATTGCAGACCCTCTCCCACACCCAAAGACAGTCTGACTCAAGGAGGTCCATCATAACCATGCTCACAGGAGGGACAGGCTCCAGTCAGAGACAGCGAGGCCAGCTAACACCAGAGATAACCAGATGGCAAGAGGCAAGCATAAGACCATAAGCAACGGAAACTTGGCGCCATCAGGACCCAAAAAGATACTTCCTGGGATCTGTTTTTGTAACTTTATTTATTTAATTAAATTTATTTATTTATTGTTAGTTTTTTGAGACAGGGTTTCTCTGTGTAGACTTGGATATCTTGTAACTTACTCTTAAACTAGCCTGGCCACGAACTCAGAGACCCACCTGCCTCTGCCTCCTGAGGGCTGCCATTGCCTGGCTTGCTGTTTTTATTTGTTTGTTTTTCAAATATAATTGGAGACCTGAGTTGAGATCATTCTGGATCCCTCCCTCCCCATTGCCCTCCCTGAGCACTGGATTTAAAGACATGTACCCCACACCTGTTTATCTTTTTCTTTAATTTGTATCTTATTGTATGAATGTTTGCCTGCATGTGTGTGTGTGCGACACGTGTGTGCTTGATCCTCCTTGAGGCCAGAGGAAGACACCACCCTGGAACTGGAGTTACAGACAGTTGTGAGTCACCTGACGTAGGTGCTGGAAACCAAATCCAGATCTTCTGGAAGAGCAGCAAATGCTCTTAACAGCGGAGCCTTATCTCCAGCTCCTACCTCCACACCAATTTCATGCAACACTGGGGATTGATCCCAAGGCCTAACGTGTGCCAGAGCTCCCACCTCTCAGTCACCACACGTTTACCGTCTGTCTGTATCACAGTTTGAATGGGCTTTTAATAGTCAAAATGGCAGGCCAGGGGCTCGAAGTGAAAAGTACAACACCTTTCTGTTACCTGCCTTTGCAATGGGGAACTCTGACTGTGCCTGCTCTTCCGTGCCCAGGTGGGCCCATCCAACCCTAATGCAGATTCCAGAGCTGACCCACTCCTTGCTGAGATCCTAGGGAGAGCCACCCAACATCTAGCGGCTACGAGTGTGTGGCCTGAAGCATCGTGCCCCCTATCCCTTCACTGTAAGGCAGAACCCACCAGACTCAAACCTAGGCAGAAATTGGTTGTGGGTATCAAAAACAAAACCAAAACAAACAAACAAACAAAAAAAACCAAAACAAACAAAAAAAAAAAACCCAAAAAACAAAAAACAAAAAACAAAACAAGCAAAAACCACAGGTTGTCTCATCCCCCCCCCCCGTGACACAATATCGCCACCTGCTGGCCAAAATGCCAGCATGGATTCGAAAGCACATCAAATGCTTTGTTAGGAATGAGAATTAGTGATCGGTTTTTAAACACGAATTGTGTTCTAACCACAACAGGTTACAACAGTTTTACACTTTACCAACCCAGTCACCAACTCCCAGTAGCACTGTCTTTCTGTAGCAACTCACTATCATATCATGCCCATGGGCAACATGGATTCAGGCGGTAGCATAGAGCACAGAAACTGAGTGGCCCTTGGTGATAACCTGCAGCCTTCACTCACACCTATCTGTGCATCGCATCTCTAGTTTTACCTTTCTCTACTGCACATGAACATCCCCACTTCTCTGTCATTCATTGTAGTGACATTGGAAGCAAGTGTCACACAGTATTTTTTTTTTTTTTCTCTTTTTGACCAAACAGCTCTACATGTAAATACTCATTGCAATGAATTGTTGGTGTGGTTCAAGATTTGTGGTTTCTGATACTGGACCATAAATACTGCACCATAAGTACTGGGCCAAGATTAGTCTTGAATATCCTGCTGTGGGCCACAGTCAGGATGATCCCGAAGCTAGGCAGGGCATCCAGATGCAGGGATCCATGCGGCTGCTTCCCTCCCAGCCCTTCGTGTCTGCCTCCTGAGGCTCACTGGGCTCTACCTTTGTGCTTATAGCCTGCAGACAATACCACATGCACACCTTCTTTCCTGATCTCCCAACAGGGCAAGCAGAGAAGGTTGGGTCACAGCAGCTCCAAGCTGAGGGATGGCCAGCGCGGGCCTACGATGGCCCTATTCAGTGATCTCTGGTTCTGTAGGACCGGCTTCTCCACAAGCTCCAGGTGCTTGTAGATGGAGTAGATGTTGGGGTAGGCTGACTCAAAGCGCTGGATCTGGGTGCTGTTGGCAGAAGAGTTGGTCAGCCATTGGCCATGTGTGGCTCTAAAGGCAGTATTACTGTATAGCCCAGGCTGTCCTGGAGCTTACAGTCCTCCTGCTTCAGCTTTCTAAGTTATAGGCATACCACCAAGGTCTGGTACTTGGTTGATTTTATAGCCTATTATTAAATTGAAAAATGTTTTTAAAGATTTATTTATTTTATTTAGATGAGTACACTGTAGCTGTCTTCAGACACACCAGAAGAGGGCATCGGATCCCATTACAGATGGTTGTAAGTCACCATGTGGCTGCTGGGAATTGAACTCAGGACCTCAGGAAGAGCAGTCGGTGCTCTTAACCACTGAGCCATCGTTCCAAGACCTCTATTGAAAGTTTATAAAAGTAATTATAAATTGTAATTATATTTAATTTATTATCATTAAAATGTAATTATACATATTTAGCAGTTTGCTTGGCATGTGTCCAACTGATCAGAGCAGACACAAAACATAAAGCAGGGTGTCAGTCCCACAGACGTTTGTTGGGTAAAGGGAGATAGCAACCGTGGAAGCCATGCAAACACCGAATGGCTTTTGGATGCAGAGCAACTAGTCAGTTACCCAGCAGAGCCCAGAATGTCAGTGCTTAAGGTTTCCTAAGAGCAAGGGCTGGAGAGGCTCAGTGGTTAAGGGCACTTGTTGCTCTTTCAGATGACCCAGGTTCCATTCCCAACACACATGTGCCAGCTCAACAGCCTGTGTGACTCCAGTTCCAAAGAATCTTGCGCCCTCTTTTGACCGACACTGGTACTACACATGTATAACGCACTTACATGTAGACATATACACACAGAGAAAATAAAAATTTTAATTATCTAAATAGTTTTTAATTTTAAAATTTAAAAAGAATGACTTAAAAAAAAAAACAAAAACCAAGAGCGTGTGAACGCCACAGTAACATTTGATTTGCTCAAAACAGCCCACATCTACATAAACACATTATGGGTGCGTTTAAAATAAATTTCAAATTGTTTAGAGTTTCAATTCCCAGAAGCTCAAATTGAGATGTTGCTCCTTGTCTGGGTCACTGGCCTTCTGCTGATGCCGAGTAACAAGCTACAAGATGACGGTTTCCTGAGTTACCGAAGAATGGTCCAGGCGCATGCTGGTAGTGCTACGGACTGAGATCCTTGCTGTGAACCTTCCTGGATATCGTTCATCATTAATGCCACTCCCTGTCCACCTAACCAGAAGAACCGATTTACAAGCAATACCATTTCTTCGCCATTGCTAGAAAGCAGGGTTGTCTACAGTGCAAACAGCCAAATTTTCAGCCCTGCAAGAAACTGTTGGGGATTTGATTTGTGCTTACGTGGGAATTCACATTTCCACTGCAGGTCCTGCCAACAGTTGGTTTTTTGACTTGTCAATAAAGAAGCAGTGGCCAATGGCTGGGCAGGGGGATAGAGGTGGGGCTTTTAGGATTCCTGGGAAAGAAATGCAGAAACAGGAAGAGGAATTCCACCTAGAGGAGGGCAAAGAAGATGGACCATATGGGGAAAGGTGCAGGAGGGAGAGCCCACCGACAAGTTAGAATCAGGGAAAGTGGCTCTAGGGGCCACTCCCCCTATTGGGTCTGGGGTAGCAGAGATGAAATAAAGATTTAGCAAGTATTAACTCTGGAACGTTGGAGGGGAGTGTGTTAGCCACACAGAAGTACAAGAGTGACCTATCCATTGAGTTAGCCAAGACATATTAAAATATTAAAGGTGTGTGTGTGTGTGTGTGTGTGTGTGTGTGTGTTTCCCCTGTCCAAGATCCAGAGCCTCTGGAGTAGGTGCTGTGAACGTGTGATCACCCCCCCCAAGCATAGAGAAGACTCTTTAATAATTTACCACAACAGATGGTATGCAAAATGGAAGGCACATACCCACTGTTGAAAATTACTTAGAGATTCTCAGATGGAGAACACACACCATGACTTAGATGAAGAGTTGGGAAGAATTGGCTTCTTAGTAGGCTACAGATTTTGCCCAAGAAATCCCAAGTGGGGATTTCTTCCTGTGGGTTTAGAACTAGTACAGAGAGTTTGGGCTCAGAGGTACTAGGAGCCCCTGCTTTGCAAAGAGACAGGCTACTTGAAAGTCAGTCAGAGACAAATGGTGGAAGTTGCCTGTCTCCTACAACCAGATAAAGAGATGAATGAAATTTGCTTTAATTGGTTTTAAGGATAGAAGGTAGTATAATGGTAATTGTTTAAATGCTCTTAAGTACGCACGGATATTGCAGTAAATCTCCAACCTCAATAAGTCCATGTAAAAACACACAACTCAGTTACAATTTTTATAAACTGCATGCTAGATCGGTCAGATTTATCACTACACTACTCTGTTCCCCAGCTATGAGACCCCTTGTTATTTGCTGCTTCTCTGGGTCATGTGGTTATCGATTCTCATCACAGAGGAAATGGATGGGTTCTCCACTTTAAAGGCCTAGATTTAAAGCTCGTTCTAATTTTATTGGCATTTGAGTTAATCATTGTAAACTCCCAAGTCTGAATTTCCTAATTCATAAACTAAGAAACACACACACACACACACACACACACACACACACACACACACACACACACACTGCACATACACAATGGTGTACTTCAAGCAGCTGGGTGTGTCAGGCATGCCTCTGACCAGTCTCTCTTTCCAGCTAATCTGTGGATTTAGCCCTTGAGGGAAATTTAGGCTAAACCTAGTTTACAGTTGCCCAGCAGATGGCGCTGTGGACCGGTCTCAACTTGAAGGTAATTTTAGGGACTTTCCCAACCCCCTAACAGCGGGCTTTTCTCTCAAAGCCTGGAGTCTGCATTGATAAACCCTCCTTCTCTCTGAAATCTTTCAAACGTTATTCATTCACCACAAGCCTGTGAGTGTGAAATGTACAAACTGTCTAGCTATGTAGCCGGTTGTCTGCAACAGCTCAGGGCTTTCCATGGCTCAGGCCTGATTCTAAGGACTAGGGGTAGTGGTAGGATGAAGCAGACAGTTAAGTCTACACACGTACAAGAGTTTTCCAATGGCTCAGCTAAACAACAACAACTACAACAGCAAAACGCTCTGGACGACTTGCTGTCCTCAAATGCTCATTGAAAATAAGCAGGCTTTTTGTTAGTTTGTTAGTTTTGTTTTTAGAAACCAAGATTCTCTGTGTAGTCCTATCCTGGACTGGCCTCAAACTCAGAGATTTGCCTACCTCTGCCTACAGAGTGCTGGGATTAAATGTGTGCGCCACCACCACCTAGCTAATCAGGAGGCTTTCAAGGGGCAGGTGGGCAAGCATTTAGGGGAAGTGACATAATACACAGAGGCCTGAATGTATGACTTCAGTCATACATTGGAATCATGTAGGCGAATTTAGTCCACTCTCATGCCTGGTTAACTGGTTTTGAAGGTCTGGGTTCGGAGGGATTTGAGTTTCTGTTCAGCCCCCCCCGGGGGGGGGCATTGACTGAGTAGCTAGACAGGACAGCATGCTCCTTGTCAGTGATCTCAGAGCAAAGTGTCCCAGCACTGCTGCTACTGCAGTCCTATAAACTGGGTAGCAGAGCTCGGTCAGCAGCTAGAAATGTCTGCCACTCTCTGGTTGCTGAGTCATCTTACTCGTTCCCTCTTTGGATTCATTCCCAAGGCCTGGTTAGGGAGCTATCCCAACATCACTCAGAGATGGGAACGCGGGCTTTGTTAGCAGACAGACTCATCCAAGGCCTCAGACTTAGAACTGATGTCAGCCCATGCTTCCTCCTTGGACCTGCACACCCTGCTTATTTATCCAGAGTCCTAGAGGGACAAGGAGCCCTGGTCCCTGAGACAGGAAAGAGCACTCGTGTGGCCTTGAAGCCGGAGGGATTCCAGGCCTGTGTCCGGGCATTCCTGCATTCTGCCTGTTTTCTTCGGGGGACATGACCCTCAGTGCCAGTGTCAGATGGACGTGATGACAGATGGACTGAACTGTCTGAAGGATCTCTGTGTCCTTCCCAGCTACAGACACCCTGTTTCTAGGATGCTGACCAGGAAAAGGTGGCTGGCCACACCCATCTGCCCCAGACTCAAAACTGCCTAGAGAGGTTAACTTGGCAGACCAAGGATAGGCGACTCCAATAAAAGAGCCCTTTCCATTTAAGATTTATTCTACTGTATGCATGCATGTGTGTCTTTCAAGGGGTGATGAAGGGTCCCCCTGAGGCCAGTAGAGGAGAGTGGATCCCCTGGCCCTGGAGCTACGGGTAGTTGTGAGCTGGTTTGGGGGCCCAGACATGGGTCCTCTGTGAAAGCACTCAACCACTGAGCCATCTCTGCAGCCCCTAGGAGAACACTTCATAGTGCCACCTCCCCCTCATTTGTCCTGGTCCCCAAATCCACAGTTCTCTTCCACTCTATCTGGTCACAGAAACGTTAAAAGAGAAGGAGTCCTCAAGAGAAAGCCAGGGTGTGGCACCACCACCAGCCCTCTTTTGCTGCTCTCCATAGCCAGCTCTGGGGCTAATGTCAAAGCGCCAACTGGACAACCTGTTCCCTGTCTGTGCTAACTTCCAGAGGCTGCCCACTGCTTCTGATTCTTGCCTCTCCCACTAGCCATCCTGGTCTCCTCCATCCCAGTTATAAGGGCCCTTGTGGTCACATTGTGTATGTCCAGGCAACGTGAGATAAGCACTTTGTTGCAGCATCCTTAACCAAATTCCATCTGCAAACTCAATTTGACTCAGTGACTCAGAGCTGCCTTCGTGGGCTTAGAAGGTAGGACATCTTTACGGCCCATTTTGAGCCTAGCACAGGGGAGGGAAAACCTACCAGACATCCAGGCTCACAACCACCTCACAGCTGTGCCCTCTCTGAAGATCTTCGTGAATGAATAGCTGACAACAGATACTGTGCTCCAGGAAATCTATCGCTGGCCATTCATTTGAGGGGAGGCATCTGGGAGCCTTTTGGCTAAAAAGCAGAAAATATGTAGCTCTCTTGTGCATATGGAAATTCCTTAAAACTGTGAGCGCCCATTCATAACTAGCTGGGCGATTATCGTCTTTACAGGAGACGGACGTTGTCTATTCTGCTTCAATTATGTTGGCTGTGTGTCTACTTGGACCAGATCCAAGTGTTAAGACTCATTTTGTCAGTTGAAGACCTCTGCTGCTGGGGTACTTGACTCAAAAGTAAGAAGTCCAACTGCCGGACTGGAAGGGGCAGGCACAGGGAAATGCCGTGTCTGGTAAGGCTTCGGGATTGGCCTGACTGGGTTAGAGACACGCGTACGGACAGTCAGGTAGGTCGTGCTCCCCCTGCTGGAACAGCCCGTTACTGCACAGCAACCCAGAAGCTCCGCATTTGTTTTTAAGTGCAGCACAGTGGAAGAGGCTAGCTAGTCTATATAGACCTCTGGAGGGAGCAGTCTCAGGCTGCAGTCATCCAGCAGGAGGAAGCTGCAGCTGCTCATTTCTGCCCATACTGCAGACATCTCCCTGAGAGAAAAAGGCTTTGTCATGCCTTGATTTCACCGGGTGAGGGAGTAGCGAGGGGAGGGGCGGGGTAGCGAGGGAGTAGTGGGGGTGGGGTGCCACTCCCCGTGGGTCTGAGGCTTTTTGAGTAGCTGTATCATGTCAACAACACTCTCTCAGAGCTTCCTCTGCTCCCCCACAGGGAAAGACCTGGGTTACTAAGAAAAGCAAAGCGCCCAAGTCATATGCCTGTCAGTTCCTTTCTGTTGTGATAAACTCAGTGAAGGAAGAGTTTCTGTTGGCTTACGGTTCTAGAAGGGAGACTCCATAATGGTGAGGAAGTCCTGGCCGCAGGCAGCCAGAGCAGGGAGCTGATAGATGATGACGTCTTCAACTACAAACACAGAGCAGAGAATGAACTAGTGAACTGAAAATGGGGCCAAGTTATAAACTCTCAAAGCCCTTGACCAATAACAAACTTTTCCACAGGCTCCATAATTCCCCTCAAACAATGCCACCAACTGGGGGCCGACTAAATATGTGAGCCTATGGTAGACATTCTTATTCAAATCACCACAGTGTTCTAATTGTCCCTACTAGATATATGAGCGAGGCCATTGTTCTTGACCAGAGCAATTGTCAGAGGGAGAATACCATCTCACGGTGACAAGGGACGTTCTCCCAGAACTCCTGATACACAGAGTGGTGAGTTATAGGAAAGGCAACACAATATGGAGCCCTATATCATGGGGTTCTTTGTTACACAGCAACAGAGAACTGGTTGGAGACTGTTACATAGTACACTGAGTGCTAGCTGCGTGCTGTAGATCCTGGGAGTAGAGATTGAAGGGGGTCCAGCATAAAGTCTGAGTCCACCTCATAAGACAATGGTGGGCCTCTTCTCTCCACATGTGAAAAGCTGACAAGATAACTTTTTTTTTTTCCGGAGCTGGGGACCGAACCCAGGGCCTTGCGCTTCCTAGGCAAGCGCTCTACCACTGAGCTAAATCCCCAACCCTACAAGATAACTTATAACCAAAGCAGGGACCATGGATGGGGGCGGGGTGGGGTGGGGTGGGTCACAAAACTGCTCAGGGCGGCAAATGTTAAGAAAACAACTGTGTTGTGTCAGAAAGCCTGTTTCAGCTTAGTTACAAGAGAGAATAGCAGGTCTCTGATCCTTTTAGTATTGTCTCTAAGTGTGGGCATTGTTACAGGTTTGAAACAATTCGATTTTACATCCTAACTAATTTTTAATATTGAACAGAAGAAAAAGATCAGGGGAATAGTCTTTATTCTGCTGAGAGTTTGAGAAGTAACATATTACTTGCTAATGTATTATGCAATTCATGTGTTATATAATTTGTGGACAAGTTTATTCCTCTCCTGTCCTGAAGTGACCCTTCTGCCTTACTTGTCTTCTCGGCTTCACATGCAGTAATGCCTTTTCTGCAGGGTAGTAAAAACATGTTTGTAGACGCTGTGTGAGTCTGAGGCTGTGTGTGAGTCTGAGACTGTGTGTGAGTCTGAGGCTGTGTGTGGGTCTGAGGCTGTGTGTGGGTCTGAGACTGTGTGTGAGTCTGAGGCTGTGTGTGGGTCTGAAGCTGTGTGTGAGTCTGAGGCTGTGTGTGGGTCTGAGGCTGTGTGTGGGTCTGAGACTGTGTGTGAGTCTGAGGCTGTGTGTGGGTCTGAGACTGTGTGTGAGTCTGAGGCTGCGTGTGGGTCTGAGGCTGTGTGTGGGTCTGAGGCTGTGTGTGAGTCTGAGGCTGTGTGTGGGTCTGAGGCTGTGTGTGGGTCTGAGACTGTGTGTGAGTCTGAGACTGTGTGTGGGTCTGAGGCTGTGTGTGGGTCTGAGACTGTGTGTGGGTCTGAGACTGTGTGTGGGTCTGAGGCTGTGTGTGGGTCTGAGACTGTGTGTGAGTCTGAGGCTGTGTGTGAGTCTGAGGCTGTGTGTGCTTATTTTAAAGTCATTTTCAGAAAGACACAAACATTCATGCATGCACTCACACATCCACATGCACATATCCCTTTCTTGTGTATTAAGATTCTTGTGTTGATATCCACACAGGAAGACACACACACACACACACACACACACACACACACACACACACCCTTCTCGTATAGTAGATTTCTATGTTGATATTCACCCAGGAAGCCACAGAGAGTTCTTGGAGTAGCAGCACATGGGTGTTAACTTACGAACCAACCCATAATAGCTCAAAGCAGAAGGGAAGGTGCTCACATAGGTGCTGACAGAAGCCTGGGAAAGCAGGACACCACAGCCACAAAGGGGTTTGGGGGTTAGGTCCCCATCTTGGCAGGCCCTCTGACTATGCTAAGTTAGACTTTCCTGCCTGGAGAATGGACGTACGGCTTCCTGTGTCTGGAGTCATCTGAGGATGCCACACTGCATCCTGCTGCAGTTCCCACAGCTAGCCCAGGGGAAGGTGTCCATCTTGGAGTCCAGGAGGGATGGTGTGTACTAACACTCAGAATCCAGTGGTGACCAGGTGGACAGAGAGGCCTGGATCCTACAGCATCATTAACGTCTGCTGTGCACACGGAGAGGGTCGTGCGTGCAGCACAGAGCACAGGAGCAGACACCTTCTTGAGACGGTTCTGAACAGATAAGAACTAAGTCCTGATATACTGAATCCAGGTTGCATGCTGTTTTCCAAGCCCCATCTAGTGAAATGTTTCCCTTTAAGGCCAATCAGTCGTTATAAAATGTGGGCTTTAGAAAGGACGAAGTGATGGGTCTCTATTTCTACCCAGACCCCCTTTCTTCAACCGTTATCCAAGCCACCAGTCCCCTAAATAAACTTGACTGTTTTTTTGCTTTGAACCAAACATTTCACTTGAAGACAGACGGGGTTGAAATGGTGACCTTTCGGATTTGCTTCATTCTTTGAATACATTATCTATTAGCTGCAGGTGCAGCACTGAGCTATAAGACAGATATTAAGAAGCCTGGGAAGAGAACCTTGAAGGAGACACACTTTTGTTCAGCTGTATGGTGTCTTTGAAGTCAGTCTTCCCACCGGGCAGCTGAGGAGCCTACATCTGAGCCTTTGACTTTGCAGGGGGCCTTGAATGTCAAGGAAAGGGAAGAAAACAGTTCCACCTCACTTCACTCAGTGGTTTGTTTTGTTTTTTGTTATTGTTGTTGTTTGGTTTTGCTTAAATAATATTTTTATTAATTCTTTGAGATGTACATACAATATTTTTTATCATAATTTGTTACCTCTCTCAAATCCTCATCTCCCTACCCAACTTTATATTCTGTCTCTCTGTCTGTCCCTATGCCTGTCCCTGTCTCTCTCTCCTTTCTCTCTCTCTCTCTCTCTCTCTCTGTTTTGTTTGTTTGTTTGTTTGTTTGTTTGTTTGTTTGTTTTGAGGCAAGGTTTCTCCATGTATCCCTTGCTGTCCTGGAACTTGCTATGTTGAGCAAGCTGTCCTCAAACTCAGACAGACTTGCCTGCCTCTGCCTTCTAGGATCAAAGGCACCACACCCAAGGACTCTTGAGTCCCTTTTAGCCCAGTTTGTGTTGGCTGATATTAAGCATGGGGCCCACCCTGGTTGTTGTCAATATACCAGGATTCACACCTTTAAAGGAACTTAGTTTTCTTTCTCCCAGAAGCAATTGAAAGACCCCCAGACTTGGGGAGACTCTTGCTCCAGTCACGGGTTGGGGTACCCCCAGGAAACACGAGAAGCCGGTCTTGATGTAATCAGCAAGAGGCAGTTTTATTTACGAGATCTCGGGCTGACACGTATCTCACACAGGAGATTGAGTCAAGCCCCGAGCCTCTCTAGGCAGGGGCTTATATAGGGAAAACCAGGGGTTTTTGTGTGGACACACATAATTGGCTAATACAAAGGGTGCACAGTTACTTTTGGCACGGAGTTACATCAACAAAGCATACGTGTAATCTAGCATCTCAGCAATGTGGGCAGGGCAACTCATCTCACTGCAGCAGGGGGATGACCCATCCTCAGGGAGTGAAGGAAGGGGAGGGGGTGGCTCCAGATGGCCAGTGTCCTTGGGAGCTGATAGTCGGGCCAGTGAGCCCTATCTCAAATTCTCTCAGGCATGTCTGGACTTTGTTCATGACTAACTTTTAGAATTTTTTTTTCTTTTTTTTTCTCTCTTTTTTTTTTTTTTTTTTTTTTTTTTCGGGGCTGGGGACCGAACCCAGGGCCTTGCGCTCGCTAGGCAAGCGCTCTACCACTGAGCTAAATCCCCAACCCCTAACTTTTAGAAATTTTAACCCTTCACAATCAGATGCCTAAGCTTCCTCCCCCCCTCCCCTTTATGCTGAGATTGTTCTGGATTGAGATTACCCAGGTAACCCATGTCATCACAATTCCTGTGAGTTCATTTGTGTATGTGCTTTGTCATGCCAGAAAGGCACTGCTTTCTTGAAGTCACCCACCTCCTCCAGCTCTTACTGCCTCTCCTCAGTAGATCCCTGGGAGGGATGAGCACACTGATGTCTCTGGTTCTCTGCACACTGACCAGTTGTAGGTCTCTACAACTCCCATCTACTCCAAGTCTCTGATGAGGGCTGAGGCATCAGGGTTTTTAAAAGTCTGCTTTAAGGGCAGGACAAATAGCTCAGTAGCTAAGAGAAACTATTGCTCTTCTAGAGAACCTGATTCAGTTCCCACCATCCGGTTAGACTCTGACAGTGGCACAGACACCTCTGGTCCCCTAAGGCATCCATACACACTTAGCATACATGCAATACACAAACACACACACATATGCATGCACTCACGCACACACACACTATACGTGCTACCTGTGGCAGGTGGGAGAGCTGGCCCCAGGGTCATGAGAACAGGAGATCTGGCTCTGCCCCTCACCAACTGCGGTACTTGGGAGAGAGGGCCCTGCACCTTGTCTGGTCAACGAGTAGGGCTGGCTCTGGAGGAATGGGCACACGTGGGCACACACATGGAAATGCCATGGTAAAACCCAGTATTCTATGTAATTAATATGCACCAAGGCTGTGAAGGCAGGAGAGCTGGCCTGCTCCTTGCTGGCTGCAGGACTGGGTGATCTTAAGGCGGCAAGAGCTTGCCCTGTTGGAATGCTTCCAGGAGAACTGGAGGACTGACTACCTTAGCTACCTTCCAAGCCTAGACCCAAGGATATGATTCAGCCCACCCCAATATGTAGCCCACGTGAAGGGCCAGTCCTGCAGATCCGAAGCTGCGGGATCTCCATGGATCAGCCATGGTCAACAGCAGCATCAACAGCAGTCTCTGTAGCCTTGATGGGTAAGCAATGGGCAATGGCGGAAGAAACCTAAAGCTGGGGAGAGGTTGCTCAGATCAACCCTGTGATGTATCCGGGCCCAGAGCCTCATGGCAGTGACTGTGGCTTCTCCCAGGCCACTCCTGCCTATCTGTTTAGGGTAGCCCTAACCAGGATTGTGGAGTTCAGTTTTACAAATCACATTTTTGAAAATAGAAGAACCAAAAATAGTTAAGTTCTTTAATACAGTAGAAAAATCAGCAACAGCCTAGCAGTAATTCTAACAGTATAAGAATGTAAACTGTGAAAGTAAAATGTATTTATTCAGTTTTAGCAGCCGTCTCCTTCACCTTTCATCCCCAGGATTTTATGAGGCTGTGTCTAAATATGTGTCTAGTTTCTTCTGTTTCTCTTCACTGTAGGCCCACGACAGTTAGCCAGGCCTATGCTCACTGAGTGAAAGTACTACAGTCTCACACACACACACACACACACACACACACTCACACACACACACACACTCACACTCACACACACATACACACACATACACACACATACACACACACACACACCACACATGCAGACAGACACACATATACACACAGACACAGACACAGACACAGACACAGACACACACACACACACACACACACACACACACACACACACACACAGAACCACCACCACCAGAACACACAGGGCTCTATCTGGGCTCATTGTGACAGCCCTCCTGGTAACCGGCCTTCATCTTCTGTAGGAAAATAGTTTGACTTTGTGACCTGGGTGTGGTTAATAACTCACGATTTTCTTTTGGTATCCGTCTGGAGACTTTTATATCAGATTTCAGTAGAAAGAGCTGACTAAAAATAGCTTGACTGAGATAAGGAAAATTGACTTTCTTCCCTAAGCAGACACAGATGGAGGGTGTCCCAGGATTGTCAGCTAGGGTTCATGGTGGCTTCAACAGCTTTCTCAGGAGAGGATGGGGAGGGAGAGGAGAAGGAGAAAGGAAGGCAGGCAGGCAAGTCAACAAATTTCCTGAAGTATTCCCACCCTCTGACTTTATCTTACTTCTCTGTGGCCAGAGTAGGGTCATGTGACCAGGTCAAACCTAATAACTTGAAGAAGAGTGGAGTCACCTGGATCATTTTAGCGTTCGTTGACTTGGAGATGAATCCCAATGGGTGGGCCCGGAGGAACCGGGATGAGGCGATTCTGCAGTTAGTAATTGACTTCCCTTTCTAAATTCCTGATTGGATTCTCCAGTGGCACATACAACAGGACAGTATAAAGTGAGTGGGTGGAAACAAAGAAAAAAGAAACCATAAAATTAAGATTGAAATATGATAAACTACCAGAATTGTCATGCTAAAGACCTTTTCGAGTTGGGCTGGGCTGGGCTGGGCTGGGCACAGGCTGGGTCTGGGTGCTCGCTCAGTGTGCTCCTCCCACAGCCCGAGGGGCAGCTCAGAGGCACAGCACAGCCTGCAGTGTGTTCTGTTTGGGTCTTGGGAATAGTGTCTGTGTGGTTTCAGTTTGCCGTTGATCTGCGTCCTGTCACTATAGCAAATTACCTGAGGCTCAGCATGGTATAGAGGGAGGTTTGGGTCACAGAGCATCTAAGGTCGGGCAGCACAAGTTTCTCAGGCTGCTTGAGTGGCTCTACACACGCACACACACATGCACACGCACGCACGCACACACACGCACACACACACACGTCACAGGGAGGCAGAGAACAGAGAGGGAAAGGATGGTGTGTGTGCAGAGGGAAGCAAACTCCTGGAGCCTCACAGCAGTCTACCTCTTAACTCATGCTGCAAGTCCTTATTGATCCATTAAGTGACCCCCCACCCCCAGCAACCTAACACTGGGCCCTCCTCTTAAAGTTCCAACTCTCACTTCGCCATTCCAGGGGCTGATACAAGACACGGCAGTTGTCAACCTTACAAAACTGAATCTGAGGTGGCTCAGGAGAGATGGCTCAGGGGTTAAGAGCACTGACTGCTCTTCCGGAGGACCTGAGTTTGATTCCCAGCACCCACCTGGTGGCTCACCACCATGTTTAATTCCAGCTCAAGGGATTTGACACCCTCTTCCGGCCTGCTCCAGCACCAGGCACCTGTATGGTGCACAGTCATAAATGCAGGCAAAACACCTACATGTACACTTAAAAAGAAGTTTTTAAAGATAAAAGATAAAGTGAAGCTGGGTGTGGTGGCTCATGTCTGTAACCACACACTGAGGCTAAGACAAGAGGGTTGGTCCATGTTTGAGGCTACCCTGGGCTATAATATACTGAGACCTTGTTTAAAAGAAAAATGTCAATATTTCATATATTTAAAAAAAATCTCTATTTCTGTGGTCTGGGGCTGAAGCTCAGTTGGTGGGGTGTTTGCTTGGCGTGCACAAGGCCCTAGGTGCTACCCTGGGAGCTGCCAGATGTGGCATCCATGGCTATAATATTGGTGCTCGGGGTGTGAAGATTGAGGATCAGAGGGGTCAATGCCATCGTCAGTTACCCAGTGAGTTCAAGCCCATTCTGGGCTGCATAAGATGTGAGACCTTGTTGATAGATCACAGAACATGGTGTGATATAATATTATAATATAGCCTTAGGGTTTACATTGTTGTGAAGAGACTCCATGACCATGGTGTCTTAAAAAGGCAGCTCTTATAAAAGAACCCGTTTAATTGGGGCTGGCTTTCAGTTTCAGAGGTTTGGTCCATTACCGTCATGGCGGCATGCAGACCCAGTGCTGGAGAAGGAACTGATCTGCAGGCAGCAGGAAGAAACTGAAACTCACTTCTCCCAACAAGGCCACACCTCCTAATAGTGTCACTCCCTGTGGACCTGTGAGGGCCATCTCTATGTAAACCACACAAATATAACATCACATAATTAATATATCATATCATAACATCTATACTGACAGGTAAAGGTGGTTACCTTCTCTAAGCATGTATGTGCTGTCCATCTCTCTATAAGCCCCGCCCACCACCTTTCTTCATCTGTTACCTTCCAAGGTAACTTCACTGTGTGGCCTAAGTTCCAGGACCTTGGGACAGAACCTAAGCTGTTCATCAGGCAAGCAATGGGTGTTCTCACCTCCACAAAGCCGGGCCTCACCCTCTCCTTCCCCATAGGCCTCAGGAGAGCTCCTTGGAACTGCCTTTCATGTGGTTTCTACACAGTGCAGGGCACGGCCCATAGGGAATGAGCAGTCTGTGAAGGGGCAGGTATAAAACGGTGCATGAGTTTCCACAGCTGCTTCCTGGTCTGGTGAGACTGGACCTGTACCGAAGGAGGGTCTGACCCAAAGTGGTGGGATTCGAAGGGACAGGAAACGCTTTGGGGTGACAACTAGATCTGGAGAAAAAGTCTCACTCAGAGAGTAATTTTACAATCTGTTGCTATTTTGAACTCTAACTTTTTTTTTAATTCAACACTTAAAGAAGGCTTGGATTTAAAGACATGCTTTCTGTTTTCGGATTCAGCCTCCCTTGGCAGCCATATGTCTTTTGTTCCAAAAATGTTCACCGACTTCGGCAAGGGATTAAGACACATAAAGGAGAGCTTTTCAGTCACGTTACTTTAAATGTGGGACTCTTCAGAATCAGGTACAAGGGCCCAAACAGTTGTCCTCATGGAGAGGACTTATCTGGATTCCTGTCTTCTGAACCTACAGGTGGCTGGCTCTTACAAAGATCAGATAATGACTTAGGAGGTCAAGCACTGGAGCTGTGTGACACAGCTGGATCGAGCACCTGTGAGGTCATCGCCCCACCCACTGCAGCACATCCAAGCAGACACCATCTCAATAGGAAAGGAAAGGGTTGCAACACGTTTGTGTTTGCCAGGTGACATCATCCTGTTTGCTGAACATGGGAGACAGAGGCAGCAGTGTTTGAAACAACTGGTGGACTTGCTTCTAGATTCCACAGCCTGGCTGTCAGCCCATACTACATTTCCATTCATCAGCAGTCTCTAGCATATCCATCATATGCCTGCAGTGGAGAACAGAAAATCAATTTAGTTATAGTTCATGACCCCAATACGTGCTTCACCAGCTCTTCCAACTGCAGGGCGGTGGGCACAGAGTCATACCCTACGTGAGGCATGTGTGGACAGCTGCTCTATGGAGCACACTCACTTCCAGGACCTGAGGTTCAGAGACAAGAAAGAGGAGAGATGATCCGAGAGTTATTGAGGCTGAGGTGACCAAGACTGAGTCTCTTTCCTGCTCTACCAAGAGGCTGCACCGTCTCTGTCACTTGCCTTCATGTGTGTCTTGAGGACCATGAGTACCAAACCCTCCCTGCTTGCCTTCGTGGGTGCATAAGCTTAGATTGTTTCAAAACCTACTTTAGTAAGGGCTCTTAAATGCTTCAACCTCTGTTTTAGTCCACCACTCACAAGAGGTAGTGGAAAGAAAAGGTTAATAGGGCAAACGGGGTTGAAATAGTTCTTTGGGGCGATTCCAATCTTGGTTGTCAGCAGTCCAGTCCTCTAGCAAACACCAAACATGAATCAGCAGCTGCAGTCCAGTCCTCTAGCAAACACCAAACATGAATCAGCAGCTGCAGTCCAGTCCTCTAGCAATCACCACTCACTGATCCGCAAGTTTGATCCAGAAGAAACTGGGAGGCTCCGCATTGGCCCAAGTCTGTGAGAAGCCACAGGAATATCACAAGAAGCTCTCTGGAAGGTTTACTCTCTATGAAGTCATGGTAAGTGAAGATTTTGGATACAGAGCAAGGCGAACCAGTGCCAGCGCCTCCTCCCATGATCTGTGGGGTCACGCACCCTCTCATGTGTCTGCTTCAGCAAAACGTTCTTTCACCTGTGCCCACTTCAGCAAAATAACCTTTCCCCTGCCTGCCCCAGCAAAACATATGACACAACTGCGTTTCCAAAGAAACCAGGAATTTCCACTTCACATGTGTCTCAGGGATGCATTAAGATTTCAGAATAGAAATTCTGAGGAAGAAGAAAGCAGTCCAGGATGTGGCAAGCTGTGCCGATGAGGGATGCTGCATCCTGACTTCGATCATCAATGTGTATGGAACCTTTCTCTTCCCCAGGCGAATGTCAAATGGTCACAGTGATAGCCTGTTAGAAAGATAGCAAAGGATTGTGGGAAGGCCAAAGTGAGACAGTGTGGACAAACCTGCGAAATCCTGGGGGAACGTGCTCTGCTCACACTACTGCATTCCTGTTGCTGGTCTAGATGACTTACCCCTGGACCAGACTTGCACAAAGCCACCACCAAAAGAATGTGGAATATGCAGTTCATGCATGATGCCTGACCCGCAACAAAAGAATGTAAGACGTGGGAACATGGAGCTGCAGAGATCAGAGGTTAAAAGCTCTGACTGTTCTTGCAGAGAACCCAGGTTCAGTTTTCCAGCACTCACATGGTAGCCAGCAACTGTCTGTAACTCCAGGTCTAGCAGATATGTCGCCCTCTTCTGGCCTCCCCAGGCATTGCATGCATGTGGTGCACATACAAACACCCATACACATAAGGTAAAATAAACATAAGTAAAAAAATAAAATATAAATAACATCAGTATAATTAACATTTAAATATATATAATTTTTAACAAAGAAACAAGAGGCAAATCAGAATCCACTAGAATGTTCCAAAAGGACTCCAGCAAAACACTTTTAAAAATTCATAGTACTTTTTAGTACAGGGAAGATATTAAGTCAGGAGGGGTCTGTGGCATATCTACCACATGCCTTTCTAGAGAAAGAACGCGTTATAAAGATTTGTGGATTAGTGCCTATTTGGGGACACATACTGTCTATAGAGACTTTAGTTTTTCTTTTTTCTTTTTCTCTTTTCTTTTTTTTTTTTTTTCGGAGCTGGGGACCGAACCCAGGGCCTTGCACTTGCTAGGCAGGCGCTCTACTGAGCTAAATCCCCAACCCCAGACTTTACTTTTTTCTGATCCTTAAAGTTGGGTATCTTCTCCATCTTAAAGGGAAGAAACGGAGATGCAGACGTTAAACTCGTTGGCCAAGTTCACTCAACCAAGAAAGGACAGATGGCCTGCCTGACAGCCATCGGAAGGGAGCATTAACTAAGCGCTTCTGTTTATTTGTAGCCAAGGATGACCTTGAGTTTCTGAGTCTCCTGACTCATCTCCCAAGTGCTAAAATGACAGGCATGCATCCCGTACCTGGTTTATGCAGTGCTCTGGTTGGAGGCCAGGGCTTCATGCTTGCCTGGCAAGCACCCTAGTGGCTGAGCTACACCTTCAGCCCTGGCACCTTCCAAACACCAAGCCCTTGCCCACACAGCTTAATTTAACCCCATGCCAGTGTTATCAGATAGGAATGATTATTCTGCCCTTTTGTAGCTGCTACAACAGACCAAAAGTCTTACAGTCACAGAGAGGACGAGCCAGGCATCGATGGTAGGCCAAGATAATCTGGAGCCAAGGGGACAAGACATTGTCTACAATGTCAGGGTCCTCACCCCCGCATGGCCAGTCTCCTGTCACCCTACTCACAGAACAGATTCTGATTTCTTTGTCCAGATCACAAACGGTTATTCACAAACATTCTTTCCTGGGAAAATGTGCTTAATATTCTCCAAAGTACACTGCCCTTAACTCCTTGCAGCCTACTAAAATCGAGGTCATGGGAAATGCCCCTAAGAGCACGTTGCCAAGCCAGGAACCAGAGGCATTAGGCTAGCTTGTGTCCCAAAGGAGTTTATTAAAGGAGCATTGGCATATTGGCCGATTTTCTGTGTCAACTCGACATAAGCCAGAGTCATCAGAGAGGAAGAAGCCCAGTTGAGGGAATCAATGGGGAGAGCCCAGCCTATGGTGGGCCTGCTGGTCTCAGCGTCTGGGGGACAGGCATAGGCATTTGTCCTTAACGCAGTATCTTCAACATCTCTGGAGTGCCAGGAAAAGAGAGGCATGGGACATGCACAGAAAAATGTCAAAACGGACACGGGTATTGTCTTAGTCAGGGTTTCTATTCCTGCACAAACATCATGACCCAAGAAGCAAGTTGGGGAGGAAAGGGTTTATTCAGCTTTCACTTCCTTGTTACCGTTCATCACCAAAGGAAGGCAGGACTGGAACTTGCTTCTTGGTCATGGTGTTTGTGCAGGAATAGAAACCCCAACGAAGACAAATTGGAACCACCATAGTGGGGTATTCCTGTGACAGCCTGACCATGTTTTGGGAAAGACTGTGGAAGGACTTTGGAGCTTTGAGCTAGAAGAGATGTTGGGATGTTAAGAGCTCTGTGGGATGCTCTGTAGGAGCTTGGAAGATAATATTGAGAACAGTGCAGAAGATGGAGGCCTGGCTTGTGAAATTTCAGAGGGAAGATTAAAGATTCTTTTTGGGGCTGCCGCTGTTTTGATTGTGAAGATTGTGGTTTTGGTCAGCTGGGGCTGAAGAATTAGCCGTGATTAATGAGATACCAGAACTGCCAAAGTGAAACCTTTGCATCACTGGGATGATTGATGCTGGGACCTAAGAAATTGGTGATTAAGAAGAGACCACCATCACTGAGGTGAAATCTTCTGGGAAGTATTTTCTGAGAGCACAAAGAGGCTTTGTTCCAGAGATAGCCAAGGTTGTACCTCGTGCTGTGGCTGGACTTGGTAATGTGTAAGAGTCACCCAGGTGGCACTAGTTTTGAAGGCATGAAGGGAAGGTGTCATGAAGAACAATTGTGACTGGGCACTGTGAGAGGCCATGGAAGGCCATGTGTGAAGGTGCAGCCTCAGTTGCAATTGATGGCCCAGGACTACAGGGGTCATGCAAAGGAGTTGAGGCTTGGCACCATGAAGAGAGCCTGTGAGAGGCTATTGGTGAAGCCTAGTTGCAATGAGAGACAGAGCGTTTTGGAGACGCCAGTATCACGAGATGACCACCAAGAACAGCAGCAGCACTAGAGCACAGGCATCTGGAGCCTAGAAGACAAGGTGTGCGCTACAAAGGGCAGAGCTGGAGAAGTGACCCAAGCCCTGGGAGGAGCCCAGAAGATCATGAGTGGATCCCAGACATTGGATGGTTAGAATTTGATTTTGATTATGATTGTGCCCTGATATTTTCCCTCTTGAAGGAAGAAAGTATTTTAGTGGAGCCCACAGTTAAGAAACTTTGAATTGAAAAAAGACTTTGAATTTTAAGAGAGATTGGGTATCTTAAAGGGATTGAAATTTTAATATGTAAGAATTTGCAAAGACTGGGACTTTTTAAGATTTAGATCTTGGGGATGAATAAGAAAGTAAGGGTTGAGGTTTAATAGTGATATGCTTGTGTGTCAAGTTGACAAGGGGTCAATTGTACTGGCTGGTTTTGTGTGTCAACTTGACACAAGTTGGAGTCATCACAGAAAAGGAGCCTCAGTTGTGGAAATATCTTTAGGAGATCCAGCTGTAAGCCATTTTCTCAACTAGTGATCAAGGGGAGAGGACCCAGCCCATGGTGGGTGGTGCTGTCCCTGGGCTGGTGGTCTTGAGTTCTATAAGAAGCAAGCTGAGCAAGCCAAGGGAAGCAAAACAGTAAGTAATATCCCTCCATGGCCTCTGCATCAGCTCCTGCTTCCTGCCCTGTGTGAGTTCCCTGACTTCCTTTGGTGATGAACAGCAATGTGGAAGTGTAAGCTGAACAAACCCTTTCCTTCCCAACTTGCTTCTTGGTCATGATGTTTTGTGCAGAAACAGAAACCCTGACTAAGATAGCCACCTACACCAGAATTCCCCTAATGTGCTTTAAATTGGGTCTTTGAGCTCATTTCAGGATCTTTCCATCTTGGAATGAGGAACTCCCTCATGCTGGTCTTCTGCAGAATAACATGCTCCTTGCTTTTGCATACTGTTCGAGTCTGAGGTATCATTCCTCTGAAAACAATGGACCCTTACGTAGCAATTCATTAAAATTCAGTAAAAGTGTGAAATGAAGCTCTTCAGTCATATCAGCTACAAAGCACACACTCCGACGCCAGCTGTGCCTAGTGACTATCTGTGGTCATAGATCTAGCAAAAGTCTAGACTATGCCATCATCTGCAGCAGGGTTTGGGGCCATGTTGATATAGAAGAATCCAGAAGGCCAGAGGCTATCATCCTCCTGTGGTTGTTTGAGTTTGGAACTTCCCAGAAGCAGATTTGGGGAAAGGACTCAAGTGTGTGTAGTTTGGGGTTTTTTGTTTGTTTTTGTTTTTGTTTTTTCTGGAGGTGGAAGGGCAGGCAAGGTAGAGAAATGCAGATGGAGTAGGACAGAATGCACATCTTAGAAACGCACCCCACCTGAGAAAGGCAGCCGAGATCTGACACCAGGGCTGCAAATGCCCACGTCCTCCTGTCTGCTTGTGGGCAGTCTTCAGGGGTTCACTTAAGGAGTGGGCAGAGAGGCAGACACTGACAGGGCAACCCACTGCTCCCCTCAGACCTTCACTGTAGGAATTCACCTACCACATGATGTCCATTTTCTTGACTTGGTGCTGTTCCGTTGAGAGTAATTTTGCCCCTGAGACAAGAAAAGCACAGAGGATGTCAGAGGGGAAGGCAGGAGAGTTTGCTGAGAGTACAGAAGCTCAGAGATGCCAAGCAGAGCAGATTTGATGCCGCGGGAAGGACTGGAGATGTAGCTCAGTAATAAAGTGCAGGGCCCTGGCCACACACACCTCAGCACTGTAAGCAAAGAGCAACAAAAGGCTCCACTCGACAGGAATTTGTGCACTGACATTCTAGGAGGAGAAAAAGACACACTGTGTGAAGGGTTATACAGGGCGGCTGGTTGGTCAAGAGCCTGTGACATGGAGAGCTGGATGTCACGAGGCTGCAGGCTTGGGAGAGCTTAGCCCATAATATGCATTTGCTGCCCAAATCTGTGCTTGAACTAAAATCCTTACGATCATTAGGCGTAATCTTCTAGGTTCCATCAATCCAAAGGGTGCTAAGAATACTGTCAGATAAGATCTGAGCTTACAGCAGACATGAGATTTCCCCATTTTTCTGTAATTTGCTTACTTGATGTTCTCCCTATGTGTCTCTGCCTGTCTGTGTCTGCCTGTGTCTATCTGTCTGTCTGTCTGCCTGTGTCTGCCTGTCTGTCTGCCTGTGTCTGTCTGTCGGTATATATATATGTGTGTGTGTGTGTGTGTGTGTGTGTGTGTGTGTGTGTGTGTGTATCGACTTGGGATTTTCTTTGTTCTGTTCTAAAAATTACCAGACTTTTATGAAAACATTGTTATGCTGTAATTTGAATGTTATTGGGGCAACTCAAAATCTGTGTCCTAGAGCCATGCACAGTCATTCACATCTGACTCTGGAATAAACTGTCTTTAGTCTGGTTGAGGTAAGAGCTGATCTCACATTGACAAGTAGCCGTTGATAAGAAAGTAAAGAAATAATTCTTGAGGCCCGACTGAAGGAGTTCCCTGGCATCCCACACCTGAGCCAGCACACTTAGACATTCAAGTGCTGAACCCCACTCCCCTCCGCCCTCTTTCAGATGAAGAAGAGGGGTCTGTGAGTTCAGAAACATCCCCTACTGCTGTGAGTTGAATTGCTTCACCCCAAAACATGTTCTTATTTGGAAAGGGATCTTCTGGTGAGGATGCAGTCATCTGAGAAGGTTAGCATCCAGTGTGGCTGTTGTCTTTAAAGGCCGGGAAAGTGGATTTGAACACAGAGGCATGCAGAGAGAAAGCAGTGTGAGAGGGAGAATGTGAATTAAAATCCCAGAACTGTCTGAGGCTGTCAGAGGTGAGAGAACTATGCCAAACAACCATCAGAGCCTGCCCACCTGTCCAGCGGTTGCTTTTGAAGTTCTTTCCTTCCAGACTGTGAGGAAACCATTTTCTGTTGCTTTCAACACCCAGCCTGTTGTACTCTTTACAGCAGCCATAGGAAATGAGCTCTGAGGCTCCTCCCAGCCCCATGGCTTCTCCAGAAGCCCTGGCCTATGTCACAGCTGGATAGAGCGCAGAAAAGACTCGATTCTGAGCCAGCTTTTCTGTTTGTCTCCAACTCTATTGCCTGCACGACCTCAGGCTCAGGTTACTCAACTCCTTCCTGGTTCAGTGTCCTTAGTTTAATGGGAGGTAACCACACTTAGCTTGTAAAGTTTTCGTAAGTGTTAAAGCATGTAGTGTGATTATGACGCCACGGAGTACCGCCCACATGCCTTGAGGAGAGTAAACATAAGCTTTGGGGACTTGCAGCCATAGAGGGGAACATCTCACCTGTGCCCAAGTGCCAAGGGGCTGACTGGTAGGAAGTCTTTCAGACAGGCATTCTGGGAAGAGATAACAGCTTAGGGAGTCTTTTTTTCTGTGTGCATTGGTGTTTTGCCTGCATATGTGTATGCGTGAGTGTCAGTGAAGGACCCTAGGGGCTTTTGACAGCCTTGCACTCACCCACCTAGGGTCAAGGCTAGGCCAAGTTCCATTCTTCATCCACAGGAACATTCTTGAATAGAAATTTCTCAGAATGTATTGACTGATGCTTGCTAGGCAATAAATTTAAAGGTCAATATGCTTTGCCAGTAAGTTTGAACTGTAACCTTGCTGATGTAACCTGTGCCCCTAAAAATATAAAAACTGCTTGCTATAGCCATTGGGGGTCGCCTTCTTGTCACCAACCTTGAGGGACTGATTGAGGGTCGACCCTGAAAATAAACCTCTTGCTTTTGCATCGCTCTGCATTTCAGTGCCTCACTCGGGGGTTGGGGGTGGGGGTGTCTCAAAGTAAATACCCCTGACCGAGGGTCGGGATCTTCTGGAACCAGCGCTACAGAAAGTTGTGAGCCACCATGTGGTTGCTGGGAATTAAATCCAGGTCTCTGGAAGAGCAGCCCATGCTCTCAACTGCTGAGCCATCTCTCCAGCCCCAAGTTTAGGGGGTCTTAAAGATGGATGAGAGCAGGCCTGAATCTCTCCCTCCCACAAAACCATTTTATAAGGGGAAGTTCACTGTAGGCAGATGGGCCTCTCTCTGTTCACGTCTGATTTCAGCCATAGCTGCAATGGGTCAAACCCAGCAGTGCCAAGAAGGCATCTACCTAACCACCCCATGACTATGCATTTATCTATCTCTGAGCTAAGCACTTTGCAGAGCTAAACACATAAGGTGAGTCAGGTTATGCCTAGAGGTGTGACTCCATGAAGGGGCTGAGAACTGATAGAGAACTGCCTCACTCCCGGCATTGCAGTGTGCCAAGGTGGCAGGCTTTGTGCCTGCTTCTGAGGGACGTCTCTTGCTTCTAGGACTGACTGAGTGGCTGTTCTTCGGGGGGGGGGGGGCTCCCACACCCTGGACTTTCTCGTATGTGCACCCCAATCACCTTCCAAATGGTATTACGATTTAGATAAGAGGTGTTCCCCTAAAGGCTCAGCTAGAAGGCTGGGTAGCCAGTGGGTGTATTCTATCACTCAGAAGTAATTGGATTGTGTTGGCTCTGACTCCATTAATGGATAATTTGCTGTCATTACTTGAAGGGAGTGGGAGAAGGGGCCTGCAGAGCTGGAGGAGGTGAATTACTGGGGTCTGCTCAGAAGGGTATCTCAACATTGACACCTTATTGCCTTCTGGCTGCCGGATGACTGATCCCATTCTACCACAGGCTTCCGTTGCCCTAAGTTTTAGCCTTGATTCAAGTGACAAAGCCAAGGGACCATGGATTGACGTCTCTGAATTGTGAGCCAGAAAGAGTCTTTCCCTCTCTTTTAAAGTCATTTCTCATGATCATTTGTCAAAAATGACAAAAAGTCATCACCACAAATCTTGGCACAAAAACCAGGTCTCCAGCGCTGGTCTCTCGGCTCCCTTGTTGTGTAGATATAGAGAGCAAAGACACAGAGACAAGGCCCATAACATCTGGAGTGAGGGCGTGGAGAATCCGAGAGACCTGCTTGTTTTACTCCTACCGAAGGTGCTTGGAAGGTTACTGAGAGCTGGGAGTGGTTGGTAGGCTCCTGAGCACACAGGCCCCTGTGTGTGGTTGGCTGTCTCCCATAGGCCGCAAGAGGGTCTTGGAGCCAGGACGGGAAGTGATCCTCTCAGAATGGCTCCAAAGAGATGGTTCTAACAGCCACTTGGAGGATGAGTTTGAGGAGTTGAGGAGATCAGAGCACTGGTACAAAAAATAGCAAGGAACCCAAACTAGTGAGGTTTCCGAGAGGACATCAGGGGATGGATCAAACATGGAGGCAATGAATGATTGATTCATTCCTATGGCCCCATTATTTTCTCAATTTGAACCACCAAAAACCCACCCCCTGGGAAACTACCTTATCCCAGGGACGCTCGATGAGTTGGTAACTCTAAATTCAGAAGCCATTACTGCCTAAACGGTGTCATGAGAGGAACATGGGGTCAGTTATCACAGTGGCTTTGCCACACCTTTGAAAGCAAACACCAGAGACTCCTGTATTTAACGATGGGTCGATGCCATCGAGTCTTAACTGGAGGTGTCTTTGAGAGTCTCTGGTATGCATTTGGAATCCTGTGACAGAAGAAATGGAGAGGGGTTGAGACCACTGAGGGAAGTTGGTATGTGACATAGTCTGACCAGGAATCAGAATTTCTCCTTCAGGGCTGGGGATTTAGCTCAGTGGTAGAGCGCTTGCCTAGGAAGCGCAAGGCCCTGGGTTCGGTCCCCAGCTCCAAAAAAAAAAAAGAACCAAAAAAAAAAAATTCTCCTTCATGAAAAAACTGCACACTTACATCCCTGGAAGTACATGACCACTCTGCGACACGGTTACAAAGGAAAGCCATATCTGCTGTGAATGCTATGGCCACCATACGGCTATTTGCCACCTAGCAGTGGACAGGACCATGAAGACGAAGTTTAACAGTAACTCCTGGGAAATGGCAAACAATTCTCTCTGACAAGTGGAGCTAAGAGCATGATGGGGGTCCTGATGGAGGCACTATGCTGACCACAAGAAGTGATGCTCACCACAGGGTCTGGTACTGAGTTTCTAAGAGGAGAGGGCTCTTAGAGAGAACGAGTGGGAGGTGCCCAGCACTAAGCTGAGTGGGTACATGTGGCCTTACTCACAGGCAGATCAAAGACAAAGGTAGAAGATCCGTGAGGGATAGAAGGTACCTGCTTTTTCCAGTGGCGTGTTCCTAATTATTCTGACCACAGCTTTCACGTCCCATATTTCCCTTTTCCAGGGCTCTGACCCACAGCTACCACATTCACACCCCTGACATTTCTCGTCCCCACTCCCAGCCAGGTTCCCACCAGTCCAGATAGATACTGTAGTCCAGCCACTTCCTGTTGATGGACCTGTGGCTCATTTCCCACGGTACAGGACAGAGAGCAATGTGAATCACTCCCTGTATCAGGTGATGCCAAGATCCAGGGCAGTGCTTAGCTGTCTATGAACCTATGACTTCTATAAAATGTTGGGATTGACAGCTGAGACAGTTCTCTATGATTTATGCAGCAAGCTAATGAAAAGACATACGATGGGTCATAAACATGATAGAGACATCTAGAACTCCATGGCATTGCTAATCTGGGCTGACTATGGAAGGGTGAGGGTCATTCCCCAGCCTCCAGAGTAGAGGGAGGGTAGACATGTCTTCAGATGCTGTGATGAGTCAAAACTCCTATTCATCAGGGTGTGGGCCCACACTGATCCCCAAAGACCAGGAATCCTGTACCTTTCTCTTTCCAGCCTTCTGGAAGATCCCCCTCTCTCTGTTGTCCACTGCTGTGGGTTACTGACTAGCCAGGTGGAATTCATTCATTATGTGCCTGCTTGAGTCTGGAGTCAAAGCACATAGGTGGGGGGGAAGGAGGATAAACAGGTGAACCCCAGGCCCTGCACGCAGACAGCTAGCACCTTGCAGCTCCAGGTGGAAAGAGAGTCATGTGGGGAACCATCAGAAAAGGAGTCCATGAGCTCATTTATCCAGATAGGAAAGTGTTCTCAGGTGCAGAGGTGATGAACGCACCTGGATCTGGCAGGGGCAGCTGGAGACACAGCCCAGCTGTGCAGCTTGAAGAAAGTGTCTTCACATTGGTGCAGCAGGGGTTCTTGACTTACACGTGAAAAAGGAAGTCCAAGACTAGTCAGCATGAAGCAGAAGTGGAAATTCAGTCTTGTTTTAAGCACAGGTGTCAGAAACTAAGAAAAGGACAGTCGTACACATCTGAGTATGAAGGGAGGGAGGGAAGGAGGGAGGGAGGGAGGGAAAGAGAGACAGAGACAGACAGAGACAGAGAGAGACAGAGACACAGAGAGAGGCTTAAGAGAGAGAGAGACAGAGAGAAGAGAAAGGAGAGAGAGAAGAGAAAGATGAGAGAGAGGGAGAGACAGAGACAGAGACACAGAGAGAGGCTTGAGAGAGAGAGAGAGAGAAAGAGAGAGAGAGAGAGAAGCTTAAGTGTTTTAACAGTAACTCCTAATAAGATTTTGGTGTCTTCTGAAGTTACACTGTTTATAGGATTTAAAACATTAAGTAAAACATTTTGCTAGACTTATTTTTATCTAAAGAATGTTTCTAGGTGGTTTGTGGGTTATTTTGTACAGTCTTAATAAGACTTTATACAGGTTGCAGGTGGATATTTTAAAAAGTATGTAAAATAGTTGAGGGAGGGCTTAGTTGGAAGAGTGCTGGCTTGGCTTGCACAAAGCCCTGGGTTTTATCCTGAGCACTGGACAACTAGAGAGTTACAGCCCACACAGCAGCTTTTGGGAGGTGAGAGCAAGAGGATCACAGGTTCATGGTCATCTTTCAAAGTGAGTCGGTGGCTAGCCTGAACTACGTGAAATTCTGTTGATGGTGGCTAGCCTGGACTATGTGAGACTCTGTTGATGAAAAGTAAAGCTGTACGAGGTCACAAGGAGGTCAAGACACATTTGATTATAAACACGGTTTATCCTCTTGTTTACAGGATACTCAGAAGAGACTGTAATCTTTAAAAACAGATTTACTGAGGGAAAGGGGAGAAGTTAAACAAAAGGTAACGCACTTTGACCTTGGCATTTCTATCTCTGTCTCTCTGTCTCTCTCTGTCTCTCTGTCTGTCTCTGTCTATCTCTCTCTGTCTCTCTCTGTGTGTCTGTCTGTGTCTGTCTCTCTCTGTCTCTCTGTGTGTCTGTCTGTCTGTGTCTGTCTCTCTCTGTCTCTCTCTGCCTCTCTATCTCTGTCTCTCTGTCTGTCTCTGTCTGTCTGTCTCTCTATGTGTCTCTCTATCTCTGTCTCTCTGTCTCTCTGTCTCTCTCCTCTCTCTCTCTCTTTCTCTCTCAGCAGAATATTGTCTCTCTGCAGGCTAGCCTCACAGCAATTTTATTGTTGTTATTGTTGCTGTTAGGTGAAATTCTTAAGTCCTCATTGGTGAGAGACTCCAGGATAAGAGCCCCTTTCTCCTCCCTCATTCTTGACTCCCCTGTCCTTTACCTTGGCTTGCCTTCTCTGTCACAGCTGTAAAGAGGACCAGAGTTGTATCACCTATCCTACCCCTTGGGCACTTCTGATCTACCCAAGTAAATTACTCTAGCCTACACCGTCTATCCCTACCAAGTGGTTATGGTAATGACAGCATTCCAGGTGGTTGGGACAACCGTGGGCAGACCAGTCCTTCAGCCTGAGAAAGCCAAGGGGTAGCTTCTGTCACTATGAGAAGATAGACACACCAGCTTCATGCTTCTGACTAAACTTCAAACATAATAGGGCTCTCCCGTTACCATAGCAACCAGAACGTGGGACCATCAGACTCCAGGAGCAGAGGATGATGACCCTCGGAAACAAGCATCAGAATGAAGCTCTGCAGGAGAGGGGCTGGTAGGGTAGGTTGGCCTGCCATAGGCTTGACCCTGCCAGGGTGCTGGGGCCTGATCTCCTAGAGTGGGTAGACAGTGGTGTCTTTCACCACAGTGCTTACTGTGAAGAACTACAGTATCTGAAGGTGCAAGAATGGGGTGCCGCCTCAGTTCATTGGGATGACCTGAGGACCTTCTAAGTCTCTCTCTCTCTCTCTCTCTCTCTCTCTCTCTCTCTCTCTCTCTCTCAGTGATCTAGGGGAAGATACCTTTGTGTTTAGGTGGAATCACTCAGTGGCATAGTTTGAAAGAGACAGGGTGGCAGAGAGCCCTTGGGCAGCACCCCGCGAGCAAACTTGAGCCTCGGGACCACAGGTAAGACCAACTTGTCTGCTGCAAGAGAGCTGCCTGGTGAGATCGGGACACACAGAGGCAGAGTTCATCTAGGACCAGGCACGTCCTGTGTTTGCCGGAGGTCCCACGCCCGCGGATCCCGGGCCCGCAGCAGCTCTCTGCTCCCAGACCCTGTGGGAAAGACACTTCACCGCCTGATCAGGTGGGCACTCCTGAGGCTGCAGAGCGGAAGAGACCACCAACACTGCCCACCCCTGCCCACATCCCTGGCCCAAGAGGAAACTGTATAAGGCCTCTGGGCTCCCATGGGGGAGGGCCCAGGAGCGGCAGGACCCCTGCCTGAGACACCGCCGGAACCTGAGGGAAACAGACCGGATAAACAGTTCTCTGCACCCAAATCCCGTGGGAGGGAGAGCTGAACCTTCAGAGAGGCAGACAAGCCTGGGGAACCAGAAGAGACTGCTCTCTGTACATACATCTCGGACGCCAGAGGAAAACACCAAAGGCCATCTGGAACCCTGGTGCACTGAAGCTCCCGGAAGGGGCGGCACAGGTCTTCCTGGTTGCTGCTGCCGCAGAGAGCCCTTGGGCAGCACCCCACGAGCGAACTTGAGCCTCAGGACCACAGGTAAGACCAAATTTTCTGCCCCAAGAAAGCTGCCTGGTGAACTCAAGACACAGGCCCACAGGAACAGCTGAAGACCTGTAGAGAGGAAAAACTACACGCCCGAAAGCAGAACACTCTGTCCCCATAACTGACTGAAAGAGAGGAAAACAGGTCTACAGCACTCCTGACACACAGGCTTATAGGACAGTCTAGCCACTGTCAGAAATAGCAGAACAAAGTAACACTAGAGATAATCTGATGGCGAGAGGCAAGCGCAGGAACCCAAGCAACAGAAACCAAGACTACATGCCATCATCGGAGCCCAATTCTCCCACCAAAACAAACATGGAATATCCAAACACACCAGAAAAGCAAGATCTAGTTTCAAAATCATATCTGATCATGATGCTGGAGGACTTCAAGAAAGACATGAACACACTTAGGGAAACACAGGAAAACATTAATAAACAAGTAGAAGCCTACAGAGAGGAATCGCAAAAATCCCTGAAAGAATTCCAGGAAAACACAATCAAACAGTTGAAGGAATTAAAAATGGAAATAGAAGCAATCAAGAAAGAACACATGGAAACAACCCTGGATATAGAAAACCAAAAGAAGAGACAAGGAGCTGTAGATACAAGCCTCACCAACAGAATTCAAGAGATGGAAGAGAGAATCTCAGGAGCAGAAGATTCCATAGAAATCATTGACTCAACTGTCAAAGATAATGTAAAGCGGAAAAAGCTACTGGTCCAAAACATACAGGAAATCCAGGACTCAATGAGAAGATCAAACCTAAGGATAATAGGTATAGAAGAGAGTGAAGACTCCCAGCTCAAAGGACCAGTAAATATCTTCAACAAAATCATAGAAGAAAACTTCCGTAACCTAAAAAAAAAAAAAAAAAAAAAAAAAAAGAGATACCCATAGGCATACAAGATGCCTACAGAACTCCAAATAGATTGGACCAGAAAAGAAACACCTCCCGTCACATAATAGTCAAAACACCAAATGCACAAAATAAAGAAAGAATATTAAAAGCAGTAAGGGAAAAAGGTCAAGTAACATATAAAGGCAGACCTATCAGAATCACACCAGACTTCTCGCCAGAAACTATGAAGGCCAGAAGATCCTGGACTGATGTCATACAGACCCTAAGAGAACACAAATGCCAGCCCAGGTTACTGTACCCTGCAAAACTCTCAATTAACATAGATGGAGAAACCAAGATATTCCATGACAAAACCAAATTTACACAATATCTTTCTACAAATCCAGCACTACAAAGGATAATAAATGGTAAAGCCCAACATAAGGAGGCAAGCTATACCCTAGAAGAAGCAAGAAACTAATCGTCTTGGCAACAAAACAAAGAGAATGAAAGCATACAAACATAACCTCACATCCAAATATGAATATAACGGGAAGCAATAACCACTACTCCTTAATATCTCTCAACATCAATGGCCTCAACTCCCCAATAAAAAGACATATAGTAACAAACTGGATACGCAACGAGGACCCTGCATTCTGCTGCCTACAGGAAACGCACCTCAGAGACAAAGACAGACACTACCTCAGAGTGAAAGGCTGGAAAACAACTTTCCAAGCAAATGGTCAGATGAAGCAAGCTGGAGTAGCCATTCTAATATCAAATAAAATCAATTTTCAACTAAAAGTCATCAAAAAAGATAAGGAAGGACACTACATATTCATCAAAGGAAAAATCCACCAAGATGAACTCTCAATCCTAAATATCTACGCCCCAAATACAAGGGCACCTACATATGTAAAAGAAACCTTACTGAAACTCAAAACACACATTGGACCTCACACAATAATAGTGGGAGATTTCAACACCCCACTCTCATCAATGGACAGATCATGGAAACAGAAATTAAACAGAGATGTAGACAGACTAAGAGAAGTCATGAGCCAAATGGACCTAACGGATATTTATAGAACATTCTATCCTAAAGCAAAAGGATATACCTTCTTCTCAGCTCCTCATGGTACTTTCTCCAAAATTGACCATATAATTGGTCAAAAAACGGGCCTCAACAGGTACAGAAAGATAGAAATAATCCCATGCGTGCTATCCGACCACCACGGCCTAAAACTGGTCTTCAATAACAATAAGGGAAGAATGCCCACATATACGTGGAAATTGAACAATGCTCTACTCAATGATAACCTGGTCAAGGAAGAAATAAAGAAAGAAATTAAAAACTTTTTAGAATTTAATGAAAATGAAGGTACAACATACCCAAACTTATGGGACACAATGAAAGCTGTGCTAAGAGGAAAACTCATAGCGCTGAGTGCCTGCAGAAAGAAACAGGAAAGAGCATATGTCAGCAGCTTGACAGCACACCTAAAAGATCTAGAACAAAAAGAAGCAAATACACCCAGGAGGAGTAGAAGGCAGGAAATAATCAAACTCAGAGCTGAAATCAACCAAGTAGAAACAAAAAGGACCATAGAAAGAATCAACAGAACCAAAAGTTGGTTCTTTGAGAAAATCAACAAGATAGATAAACCCTTAGCCAGACTAACGAGAGGACAGAGTGCGTCCAAATTAACAAAATCAGAAATGAAAAGGGAGACATAACAACAGATTCAGAGGAAATTCAAAAAATCATCAGATCTTACTACAAAAACCTATATTCAACAAAACTTGAAAATCTTCAGGAAATGGACAATTTCCTAGACAGATACCAGGTACCGAAGTTAAATCAGGAACAGATAAACCAGTTAAACAACCCCATAACTCCTAAGGAAATAGAAGCAGTCATTAAAGGTCTCCCAACCAAAAAGAGCCCAGGTCCAGACGGGTTTAGTGCAGAATTCTATCAAACCTTCATAGAAGACCTCATACCAATATTATCCAAACTATTCCACAAAATTGAAACAGATGGATCACTACCAAATAACTTCTACGAAGCCACAATTACTCTTATACCTAAACCACACAAAGACACAACAAAGAAAGAGAACTTCAGACCAATTTCCCTTATGAATATCGACGCAAAAATACTCAACAAAATTCTGGCAAACCGAATCCAAGAGCACATCAAAACAATCATCCACCATGATCAAGTAGGCTTCATCCCAGGCATGCAGGGATGGTTTAATATACGGAAAACCATCAACGTGATCCATTATATAAACAAACTGAAAGAACAAAACCACATGATCATTTCATTAGATGCTGAGAAAGCATTTGACAAAATTCAACACCCCTTCATGATAAAAGTCCTGGAAAGAATAGGAATTCAAGGCCCATACCTGAACATGGTAAAAGCCATATACAGCAAACCAGTTGCTAACATTAAACTAAATGGAGAGAAACTTGAAGCAATCCCACTAAAATCAGGGACTAGACAAGGCTGCCCACTCTCTCCCTACTTATTCAATATAGTTCTTGAAGTTCTAGCCAGAGCAATCAGACAACAAAAGGATGTCAAGGGGATACAGATCGGAAAAGAAGATGTCAAAATATCACTATTTGCAGATGATATGATAGTATATTTAAGTGATCCCAAAAGTTCCACCAGAGAACTACTAAAGCTGATAAACAACTTCAGCAAAGTGGCTGGGTATAAAATTAACTCAAATAAATCAGTTGCCTTCCTCTATACAAAAGAGAAACAAGCCGAGAAAGAAATTAGGGAAACGACACCCTTCATAATAGACCCAAATAATATAAAGTACCTCGGAGTGACTTTAACAAAGCAAGTAAAAGATCTGTACAATAAGAACTTCAAGACACTGAAGAAGGAAATTGAAGAAGACCTCAGAAGATGGAAAGATCTCCCATGCTCATGGATTGGCAGGATTAATATAGTAAAAATGGCCATTTTACCAAAAGCAATCTACAGATTCAATGCAATCCCCATCAAAATACCAATCCAATTCTTCAAAGAGTTAGACAGAACAATTTGCAAATTCATCTGGAATAACAAAAAACCCAGGATAGCTAAAGCTATCCTCAACAATAAAAGGACTTCAGGGGGAATCACTATCCCTGAACTCAAGCAGTATTACAGAGCAATAGTGATAAAAACTGCATGGTATTGGTACAGAGACAGACAGATAGACCAATGGAATAGAATTGAAGACCCAGAAATGAACCCACACACCTATAGTCACTTGATTTTTGACAAAGGAGCCAAAACCATCCAATGGAAAAAAGATAGCATTTTCAGCAAATGGTGCTGGTTCAACTGGAGGTCAACATGTAGAAGAATGCAGATCGATCCATGCTTATCACCCTGTACAAAGCTTAAGTCCAAGTGGATCAAGGACCTCCACATCAAAGCAGACACACTCAAACTAATAGAAGAAAAACTAGGGAAGCATCTGGAACACATGGGCACTGGAAAAAATTTCCTGAACAAAACACCAATGGCTTACGCTCTAAGATCAAGAATTGACAAATGGGATCTCATAAAACTGCAAAGCTTCTGTAAGGCAAAGGACACTGTGGTTAGGACAAAACGGCAACCAACAGATTGGGAAAAGATCTTTACCAATCCTACAACAGATAGAGGCCTTATATCCAAAATATACAAAGAACTCAAGAAGTTAGACCACAGGGAAACAAATAACCCTATTAAAAAATGGGGCTCAGAGCTAAACAAAGAATTCACAGCTGAGGAATGCCGAATGGTGGAGAAACACCTAAAGAAATGTTCAACATCTTTAGTCATAAGGGAAATGCAAATCAAAACAACCCTGAGATTTCACCTCACACCAGTGAGAATGGCTAAGATCAAAAACTCAGGGGACAACAGATGCTGGCGAGGATGTGGAGAAAGAGGAACACTCCTCCATTGTTGGTGGGATTGCAAACTGGTACAACCATTCTGGAAATCAGTCTGGAGGATCCTCAGAAAATTGGACATTGAACTGCCTGAGGATCCAGCTATACCTCTCTTGGGCATATACCCAAAAGATGCCTCAACATATAAAAAAGACACGTGCTCCACTATGTTCATTGCAGCCTTATTTATAATAGCCAGAAGCTGGAAAGAACCCAGATGCCCTTCAACAGAGGAATGGATACAGAAAATGTGGTACATCTACACAATGGAATACTACTCAGCTATCAAAAACAACGACTTTATGAAATTCGTAGGCAAATGGCTGGAACTGGAAAATATCATCCTGAGTGAGCTAACCCAAACACAGAAAGACATACATGGTATGCACTCACTGATAAGTGGCTATTAGCCCAAATGCTTGAATTACCCTAAATGCCTAGAACAAATGAAACTCAAGACAGATGATCAAAATGTGAATGGTTCACTCCTTCTTTAAAAGGGGAACAAGAATACCCTTGGCAGGGAAGAGAGAGGCAAAGATTAAAACAGAGACTGAAGGAACACCCATTCAGAGTCTGCCCCACATGTGGCCCATGCATATACAGCCATCCAATTAGACAAGATGGATGAAGCAAAGAAGTGCAGACCGACAGGAGCCGGATGTAGATCGCTCCTGAGAGACACAGCCAGAATACAGCAAATACAGAGGCGAATACCAGCAGCAAACCACTGAACTGAGAATAGGACCCCCGTTGAAGGAATCAGAGAAAGAACTGGAAGAGCTTGAAGGGGCTCGAGACCCCATATGTACAACAATGCCAAGCAACCAGAGCTTCCAGGGACTAAGCCACTACCTAAAGACTATACATGGACTGACCCTGGACTCTGACCTCATAGGTAGCAATGAATATCCTAGTAAGAGCACCAGTGGAAGGGGAAGCCCTGGGTCCTGCTAAGACTGAACCCCCAGTGAACTAGACTGTTGGGGGGAGGGGGACAATGGGGGGAGGGTGGGTAGGGGAACACCGATAAGAAAGGGGAGGGGGGAGGGGGATGTTTGCCCGGAAACTGGGAAAGGGAATAACACTCGAAATGTGTATAAGAAATACTCAAGTTAATAATAATAAAAAAAAAAAGTCAAAAAAAAAAAAAAAAAAAAAAGAAAGAGACAGGGTACAAACAAAACCAAATGAGATAGGAGGATGATACAAAGAGACAGAAAGGAAATCTACTGAGCCCAAAGCTGGTAGTGTTGTCTCTCTCGGTCCATCCAGGTCACATGCCTAAGGGCACAGAAAGCCTCCTTTCAGGCTTTTCACAAACAACAAAGATTGAAGACAAAGGCACTGGTGTCTGAGTCAGGGGTGGGAGCTGTCCTCACTCCAACCTTCTGGCAGGATCCATGCTGTGTGAACGGACACCCCAGGCCTGTGCTCAGCAGGACAGCTGACAGACAAGTCCCATCTGATTTAGCGCACTGGGTGCTTATTCAGAGCTCAGATCGCAGCTAAAGGGGTTGCTACCCCATGCTCCCCTCAGCACCTACATCAAGGCAGGAGCTGGTTTCCTGCTCTCAGTGTTTGCAGACAGACTCTTGACTCAGCTTTTGAGTGTCACCCAACTTTTGAAGGGCTGCTTTAAAGCAGTGATTTCCAATCTTACTAAATCTGTGCTCTTCAATACAGTTCCTCATGTTGCGGTGACCCCCAACCATAACATTATTTTTGTTAGTACTTCATACCTGTAATTTTGCTACTGTTATGAACCAAAATGTGCGTGTATATGGACTTGGGGTGTGTTCAGGCCAGAAGCGCACACTGCTGTCTTTCTCAATCACTTCCCTACTTTATTTTTTGAGGCAGACAGGGTCCGTCCACTGATTGGCTAGCCTGGTTGTCAAGCAAACCCAGGGATCTCTGCCTCCTCTAGAGAACGCCACAGGACTCGGCCCTTTGCTGGATGACCGGGATCTAAACTTCGATCCTCAGGCTGGCTATACTGTACTAGTTGAGCCGCCATCCCGGCCCTGATCTACTGAGATGCTGAGTCAATGAACCACTTGCTTCCAGCTGATTCTTCTGTGGTAACTTGTTATACAGCATAGATGCTGCCTTGGGGAAAGCTGGGAAGAGTCCCTTCTGTGCCTTTTGCTGCTTCCCACAGCGTGTCCTGGGAAGGCATGGAAGAGACTAAGGATAGACCTGTCTCTCAGACTTGGGCAATTGGCTTCCCCAACCTCCACAGAAAGTAGAGGTTCTCTTGGGATCTAGTCCTTTGGCTAGCTCTTCCCTGGTCCATCCCTGGTCATCTTGTCATACTCCTTAAGAGAAATTCAGGAGGCCAGGGTCATGTGTGCTAGGAAACAGGGACATGTGTTCTGTCAGAGGGAAGTATTCTGCCAGCTTCAAGGATCTCATGTAACCTCTCCCTCCTTAAAAATATTGACAAACATTTGGCAGAATCCCAAGGCCTTAAGGATCATTAAGAGTCTTGTCCCTTGGGGTTGGGGATTTGGCTCAGTGGTAGAGCGCTTGCCTCCGGAAAAAAAAAATAATAGGAAAAAAAAAAGAGTCTTGTCCCTTGAACTTCAGGGTGGGGAGAAAGCTAAAGTATAGAGGAAGAGATTAGAGTTGAGGGTGATTCCATGGAGCTTTTCTGAGCTGGGATAGCTTGGTGCTAGCATTATCCAACATCTGCCTCCCTCATAGCCTATGCTCTGTCAGCTGCTGCTTTGAGTAATAACTGTGTTAAACCCTCCTCTTTCCTTCTCCTTAACTCACACGTGGGGACCAGAGGTGGCCTCTCCAGTGGACTTGACATTGGTAGTAACTCCAAAGGTCCCAGGACCGGAAGGACGAACTAACTGAGGATAAGTTTGCATGAAAACCAAGCTCAGGAAGTCATCAGGGCCAGGAAGGTTCTAAGGAACACCTCCAGTCCATCACACCAACACTGTTTGTCTGATTGCTACTTAGGGCTACATGACCCAGGACATGCAGAATCCCTCCACATCTGCATCACGGCGGCCAAAGTTAAAGAACTATGTCTGAAGCTACTCACTGTGACAGCAGCTACTCACTGATATAACAGCTACTCACTATGAGAACAGCTACTCACTCACTATGAGAACAGCTACTCACTATGAAAACAGCTACTCGCTGTGAGAACAGCTACTCGCTGTGAGAACAGCTACTCACTATGAGAACAGCTACTCACTCACTATGAGAACAGCTACTCTCTATGATAGCAAAAGGCTTGGGTAAGAAGCAGACCTTGAAGCCCAAGAAGGGTCTCCCAGCCTACACAGTCCCACAAAGGCCAGAATGAATGGAGGAAGGCAGAATCCAGAAAGGGCCATGAGTCTGGATGGAGGAATAGGAAAGGCAATGGCGGGTTTCTGTAGAACTGTCTGTAGCTAAGAGCCATCAGGGCCAGATGGAAGGGCAAACATCAAAGCAGGCTGGGGTAGGAGGGGAACAGAGGCAGAGAGGACAGAGCAGCAAGAACATAAGAAAGTGCAAGCCATCCTCACCCTTCTCCTAGCCCAGGTTGCCTTGAGCTCTGCTGCATGGAGGTCCCAACATTCTCAAGGGCTTCCTTCCCCCATCTTTGACCTGCCAGCAGGGGCTCTCTAGTAAAGAAATCAATCACAGCACTTCCCGAGTAAACTTCCTCAGCAGCTCCCAACCGCCCACAGGTCATCCAACTCTGCATCATCCAGAAGGCCTTGGCTCCACCACTTAGGGACACGGTTATTTTACAACAACTGACTGCAAGTTCCAATGATGTAACAGGAAGCCTGAAGTAGGCAGTCAACTAGAGCTGTGGCCAACTCCCCTTAAAGACTCTTCTATCCCTTCCTCTTCTTGCTCTTTAGCACATGGGTTCACTGCCTTAAGGGCGCAAACTCTCACTAGATATCATTTGTGCATTCCAAGTAGAAAGAAGGCATCTCAAGCATCAGCTAAAATTATGCCCTCCATTTGGAGTACCCCGCATGCTTGTGTTGAAGACCACCAAAGCTTGTCCTTGCTGAGAACTTTGTTACATGGCTCCCCTGGCTACAGAAGATACAGAGAAGATGTATTGTTAATTTTCCTAACTGTGGTAAATGGTCAAGAAAGAAGGGGGCTGGGGAGTGCCCCACTGAAGCCAATGGCCTCTCACAGGTACACAGGGCCTATTCAGCTGTTGGCTCAATAACTAGCCTCCCATTTATAAGCACTCTGCATCTCGCTCAGTTCTTAACCTGGAACACTCTCCCATCCTGACCAGGCTGCCTTCGCCCTCTTCCTTCCTCCACACAGGTTAGAGCTCTGACAGCACTCCGCCTTACCCTGATGTCTGAGAGCTGGAGTTGGGTCCCTTATTTCTCAGTTCTCAGGCCTCAAACCTGGAATTACAAACCTTTTCTTTTCAATTATTTTTAGCACTTCATGCCTGGTCTGCAGTGAATCCTGTCACTTCTAACTTCTGTCTCCCCATTCCCACAGCCCACCTCATCTCATGGCTGCCAGTGGATGCTTAATTGAAGTTTCTACTTCACACACCCAGGGACATCGGTTTGCTTTTATCATTATTGATCTTGTCACCCAGGCCCCAAACCCTAAAGTGTCCTCATTTCTGTTAGTGTTAAAGCCAGAGTCCTTGTCTTATCTGGAAGGCCTGGTATGTCTGCCTGTCTTTCGTGCCTCCGTCTCGCCATACCATGCTTCTCCACAGGTCTCCCTGAGAGTTCACCGCGCACAGCCCTGTCTCCAGGACCTTTGTCTGGATATTCTCTCTAACTGGGAAGCTCCACCCACAGGTATTAGTCATGATTCAGAACCAACAGCACATGACCCCATAAGAGGAAATTGATTATAAGACTCATCCACACTCCCCCTCCCCCACCCCCGTGTTGGCCAAGAAGTCCAGCAATTGCCAACTGCAAGCTAGAGACCCAGAGACCTGACGTATAATCTGGTTCCAGTCTGAAGGCTTGAGAACCAGGGAACTGATGCTGTAGCTCACAAGGAGCTCTGTGTGCAAAAGCAGGAAATAGATGTCCCAGCCTGGTAGACAAAGCCTCCCTCCCTCTCTGACCCTTGTGTTCCTTGGGGACTGGATGGTGCCTGACTCCATGTGAAGCATGGATTGTCTTCCTCAGCCAACTGACCACAGTGGCATTATCTTCTGGATACTACACAGGCGGACTATGGCATTATCTTCTGGATACTACACAGGCGGACTATGGCATTATCTTCTGGATAATACACAGGCGGACTATGGCATTATCTTCTGGATAATACACAGGCAGACTTAGAAACAACATCTCTTCAGTTACCCGAGCATCCTTTGGCCATATTGCATAAAATTATAAATCATACCAAAGTATCAAATGGCATGTTCTCTCCCTTGCCTTATCTACATCCTCACCCTGATTTCTCTCATCCCCAACTGTCCCCAACCTTGAGTTGCCATGGGCATGTCACTTTCTGTCCCTTTATTTGAGGCACTGGTGTCACCTGGTACATAACTCATTTGTCTCCATCTCCCTTCTCAGGGACTATGAACTTCATTAAGGTTTGCTTTATTCTTTGATATATAACTCACACCTAGAGTACCTAATAGTTGCTTAAATTAAAAAAATATTTCGTTAGCATATACTAACCATATGTAACTGTGTGTTTCATTATGACGTTTTTAATTGTTTTGTGTTTTCAAGACAGGGTGTCTCTGTGTAGCCCTGGCTGTCCTGGAACTCACTCTGTAGAGCAGGCTGGTCTAGAACTCACAGAGACCCTCCTGCCTCTGCCCTTCAAGGGCTATGATTAAAGGAGTGCCCACCACTGCACTCATTATGACATTGTTATAACTTACACAATACAGTTCATCTTCACCCATCTCCCTCACGCCCAAGCGCTCCTGTGACCTCCCTCCTCCCTCTCCATTACGCTCTTATGTCCCCGTGTGTTTACACCAATGAGTTTCAATGAGAGTCTTAAAGAAAAGGTAGGAGGCTATGGACACCTTACCAGTGGCTGTGCCACTAGAGAGAATCTCACCCCGTCCCCAACAACCATTAGCTGTCCAGAGATCCTTGAAGAGGGTGGAGCCTCATGAGTTTCTCCCTGATGGAAGTTGTTAGCATTTTTTGTTCTTTTTTTTTTTTTTTTTTTTTGGTTCTTTTTTTCGGAGCTGGGGACCGAACCCAGGGCCTTGTGCTTCCTAGGCAAGCGCTCTACCACTGAGCTAAATCCCCAACCCTGATATTTTGGTTGAATGAATCTGTGTAGCCTTTACACAATGTCTAGCTGATGGCAAACGAGCAACCATTGTGTTGGGTTGATTAGTGGGATGATCGGCCGAGCCTGAAGTACAGATGAGAACAGATTGCTCTCCAAAGGCTGTGCCAAGTGCATAGCTGGGGCTCCAGTCGCCGTCCCATGCTAGGGTGCTTACCCAGGGTGCTGCCTGGCATGTGCAAAGCCATGGGTTGGTGGCACACACCTGCAGTTTCAGCACTTGGAAGGTAGAAGCAAGAGGACCAGGAGCTAACTTGCTGGTTAGCTGAAGATGGCCTTGAGCTCCTGGTCCAAATCCAAAACAAAAAACCCAAACAAAAACAGCAAACCACCCCAACAGTATAAAAACCAAAACCAAAAGCAAAGGACTGGAAAATGGCCCAGAAGTTAAGAGCACTAACTGCTTTTGTGGAGGACCCGCGTTCAGTTCTCAGCATGCATGTCGGGCACCTCACGACTGACTAACTCTCCTCGTGTGCACACCCCCCGCACAGACGTGTGCAAGTATACATGATGAACAATTATAAAAATGAATATTCAAAATCAACAACCAAAAGAAGCCGCCTAAATCTCCCACAGTGCATCGGGGCACCAGGTGTCATGGCAGAGTGTGAGGGGTGGGCCTGGGAGAGGGAAGGTTCACCTAGGACTGATTTCAAGTTGCTCGATTCTCTTCTCTTCTTCACCCCTGCAGTTGAGGTTCTAAAAGCAAAGGCTGCTCCCCACTGGGTGAGTCAGGAGGAGAGCTGCTGTTGTGCTGGTGGGAGGGGAGACTAGGAAGTCTGCTGCCTTGCTGGGACAGCAGAACAAAGGCACAGCTGTGTGTGGGTCACCTGCCCAAGGACAAATGGGACGGAGGAGAAAAAGGATCCCCGGGTATAGCACCCCTGAATACGCCAGCCTCTGTAATGCAAACTGAGCCTCTGGCCCAGTTTCACTGTGCTGGGTCAAACCACAGGTCTGGGCTGGTTCTGAAGCCTGCTTCAGTCTGGTGGCATGTGCCCCAGGTTCCACTCTGTGTAGTTCTCAGCTTAATTATGGAAACTCCGCAGCCCAGGGAAGATGTTTCCATGCTCAACCCTGACACCTGTCAGATAGAGAGGAGGAAGGAAATGCCCTCACCGTTTGCCCTGTGAGCTTCAAAGTATTCAACGATAAACGTGGGAAGAAATGAGATCATAGACAAATAGCCTGGAATATTCTGTTTTTGATGGTTGTGTGTATTTATGTATGATGTATGTATGATGTATGTATGTATGTATGTATGTATGTATGTTCGCAGTGTTAAGGATCAGACTCAGGTTTTTGGACATGAGCTACATCCCCAGTGCTACAGTGTTAAAACTTAAGTAAAAATATGCAGGCTACTGAGGTGGCTCAGCGGGTAACCTGCTGGCCGTGGAGCCAAGAACCTAAGTTTGTTCCCCAGGTTCACATGGGGAAAAGAGAACTCGTGAAAGTTGTTCTTTGATGTCCACGTGCGTACCCATGGCGTGCAACTGCCCTCCCAAACAAATACATTTTAAAATGGAAATTCCATTTAAAGGTGATACACTGAGGTTTTAAGTGTGGAAATATTTCCTATGGCCTTAAGTTTTCCTTCATTTTAAAAAACAGATAAAAAAACACAAATATATGTTAAACAACAAAAGGTTCCTGGGATCCAAAGAGAAATGAGAGGACCCAAAGCCATGAGGACAAAGCATCCGTGTGACCTACCACGAGGACAAAGCATCCGTGTGACATACCTTGAGGACAAGCATCCGTGTGACCTACCACGAGGACAAAGCATCCGTGTGACATACCTTGAGGACAAGCATCCGTGTGACATACTCTGAGGACAAGCATCTGCGTGACTTATGTGGACAGTCGTCTGTGTGACCTACCATGTGCAGGTGTTTCCCTGTTTGTTGTGTGTTTGCTTTGGTTTATTTTAAATTTTGTTCTGTTGAGACAGAATCTTCCTCAGAAGCCCAGGACGGTCTGCAGCTTGTCATCCTCAGTGTCTTCCAAGTGCCGGGATTATAGATTTGAACTGTCACACTTGACTCAAGTCTGTATTACAAATACACAGAGCATTTGATCAAGTCTCAAGAGGATTTCCTTCACACACTCTCCCTCCCTCTCTCTCTCTCTCTCTCTCTCTCTCTCTCACACACACACACACTCTCTCTCTCTCTCTCTCTCACACACACACACACACACTCTCTCTCTCTCTCTCTCTCTCTCTCTCTCACACACACACACACGCACGCACACACGCACACACACACTAATATATATGCTCTTCCCTTGGCTTCTTTTCCTTTGGTTTTAGAGACAGGCCTCACCCTGCAGCTGAGGAGGACCTGAGCTCGCACTTCTCCTGCCTCCAATTCCCAAGGGCCTCATTGCAGATGTGCACAACCTCATCTGGTTTTCCTTGAAACAGAGCAGGGTGGGTGTGTGCTTAATTTTGTTGCTATTATATATATATATATATATATATATATATATATATATATATATATATATATGCAACTTAAAAGTGCTAGTTGTTGTCTGAGAACCTACTGTCTCCACAAAATGAGACAATTTGAGTTATAGGAATGTGTTCTAGTATTTTCACAATTACAACTTTATAAGCAATATTAAAATGCAAATTGCACTATTAAATTTTATTAACTCAAAAGCCTAGAGGATGGTACAGCTGCCATGCTGCCTAAAATGTTCAGAACAGCTTAATCAAATTGCCACTAAAGTCTTGCCACTTCTGATTCCCCTAAAACAAAGCACACTGCCTTTGTAAGATAGGTGTAGTGCGAAGAATTCAGTCTCATTCTTAAAACCTCTAGAATCTGCTGACCCAAATACTTATTAAATCCTGGAAAGTAGGATAAAATTCCCATTAGAAAATAGATCATGGGGTCTGGAGAGATGGCTCAGTGGTTAGGTGCAATTGCTGCTCTTGCAGAGGAACCCAGGGTTAGTTCCCAGCACTCCCATGCATGCCTAGTGCTCTTGACGGCCAGGAGAAAGCCTGAAACAGGAGCTGTGGACAGTTGTCTGCCATCATGACGGTGCTCAGTAGCTCAGGTTCCAAGTGAGCTGGCGCCCTCTTCTGGCGTCTAAGGGCAGTGCACTCACATGGCGCTTAGACATTCACACAGAGAAAACATAAAACACATAAAATAAATAAAGTTTTAATAGATCACGACTCACAAGTCAAAGATCACACTTTTTGAAGTTGGACTGTTTGATTTTACGAATTTACCAATCTGAACTTAATAATTAGGCCTTTTAACATTTGTTCTGTTCTGTTTCTTAGAAGCCTGGTTTTGGGGCTGGAGAGATGGCTCAACAGTTAAGAGCACTGTCTGTTCTTCCAGAGGTCCTGAGTTCAATTCCCAGCAACCACATGGTGGTTCACAACCATCTGTAATGAGATCTGATGCCCTTTACTGACATGTAGATGTACATACAGATAGAGTTCTTATTTACATAAAATAAGTAAATGAATCTTTAAAAAAAGAAGCTTGGTTTCATATTCAATTTCTATTAACATTGGTATCAATATTCATAAAAGGATTAGTACAAAAATCACTTGAGTTTTTTGAAAGAAAATAACGTGAATAAAAGTGGGAATCTACCCCATGGTATCCCTCACATTGAAAGGAAAATTATATAAATTTAAGGTTTAAAAATATAAAATTAAAAGAGTAAGCCCCAAAAGCCACAACCTCAGGGCTAAGCCCTGCCGCCAGGAATAGCAGGCCATAAAGATAAAGAAAAGGAATGCAGGATCCAGCTCAGGCTATCGAGGACTGACCCATAAACCATCCAAAGACGTCCCCCCAGCTCACTCAGAGTCATACTTTAACCAGATGTCCTCCAGACCCTGATAAGCCCCTACTTGTGCTTTTCAGCCATTGTGTCCTGCAGAGAGCACTCCAGGAAACCGGTGGCCCAAGCCTAACCAGAGGTGTTTCAAATACAAATGCTTCATCAATTTTGACAAACTTTTAAAAATAATGAGGACCTAAAGACCCAACCGGTCTCCTGATTTAGTAGCTCTGTTCCAGGAACCAGGGGGCCATAAAACCTTCTGGCGCCCCCTTATCTCCTGGAGCCATAAAACAATCCTGTAACTTGCGGTGCATTCCCCTTTGACATCCCCCCATCCCCTGGTGCTCACAGCCTCTGCCTTTAAATGCTCTTTCTCCCAGCCTCTCAGGGTCGACACCTCTGTCTCCTGCGCGGGATAGTGTCGGCCCGGAGATCTCTGTAATAGGTCTCTGTAATAAACCTCGCCTTTGCTTATTACATCCAAAATGGTCTCTCTGTGTCTGGGGTCCTCGATTTCCCAAGACTTGAGTAAGGGTCTCTCTGCATGGGATCTTTCAACATGTTCCTGGTATTCTCCATGGAATCCCTCACATGTCCCTGGTATAAATGCCTCACATGTTTCTGGTATCCTCCATGGAATTCCTCACACATTCCTTGTTCGCTCCATGGAATCCCTCACATGTTCCTGGTGTGCTCCATGGTATCCCTCACATGTTCCTTGTATGTTCCATGGTATCTTTCACATGGTACCTACCCTCACATGCTGAACCTCCTGGGAGAGTGTGGGTCCCACTAATAATTGTATTTTTCCTGCTGATGACAATTGGTTAAACACATGACTGAGAGGTTGTTTTATATTTATTTTGTATTGCTAAATTAGCAGGGGACATCTTGAGGAGGGCAGAAAATGGCTCACTGAGTAAAGGCACTTGCTGTAGACTGTGGAAGGTGAGCGCTCACTCCGGCAAGCTGTGTGGCAGGTCGAATCCGAGCCCCAAACCCATTGCCGAGCACTGCATGAGTAAGTGTAATAATGAAAAAAGCACGTTGACTTATGCTGTTTCGTTCTTTCTTTCTTTGTAATTTAAAGAGTCTTTGATCAGATTACTTGTTTTTTTCAGCTTGGAAAATGTTATCATGATAGCCTTGAGCCTTTCATTGAAAGCTGGTTTGGAGCGAATGGGATCATTTTAATTTCTCTAAGCAAACACAAGAAGACATGAAACCTCCCTCCAGTGAGAGGTCACTCCCCCTGAGCAGGACTGTGCTCCTATTCTGAGGCTCTGAGCCCACAGGATGGCTGCCCGAGCCTTCCATTCTTCACTTTGGCCCCTTAACACCTTTCTGTTCCTCAGGCTTTGGTCGGATCGAATGAGCCACCGGTGCAGTTTTTCTAGAACACACTTCATGGACTAAAGAGCCTATGTGACTAAGCTGGGCCGAGAGCTGACCCAGAAAGGGCCACCCAGTTTGTAACTCAAGCCGAGTAACAAGAAGAAGCCTCCTCCTCTTGCTGTGCAAATCTAAGTGGACAAACCCAAGCATCAGTCCTCCCTCTCTACCACCCTCTCCCTCTCCCGGGCTCTCACAGCCACAGTCGATTCCCTAATGCCTGGGGAGGAAGGAGGGCTGTTTCCATTGATACAGGAGGTACCATAAAACATGAAAAAGGGAACCCGATGTCCTTTTTTTACAGTATTGAGCTCTCGTTCCCAATGAAAAGTCTCACATGCAGACTCAGATCAGGTCTGCCACCTGTATACAATTAAAACCTCCAATTCGCCAACTGGATCCATGCGTACTGGTAGCACGTAGCAGCTGTCTGAACGGTGTAACCTTGGATACCAGGAATCCCAATTTTCTCAGTTTCGTTGCTAAGGCAACAGGACAGAGTGGGTGTGGGGAGCGCAGCAGACCTGCTCACAGCTCTGCAGGGTCTGCAGGAGGAAACCGAGCGGAGGGAAGGGGAAGTCTTAGGCTGCCCACCTGTCCAAGGCCGTGATGGAGCAGGCTGTAGGACAATGCCACACTCTTATGTCACTAACAATCGGGGAACCCATTGTGCACAGCAGGCAAGGTACCCTGTGATGCTACTGGGCAGAAGGAGGGTGAAGGAAGGGATGCTAGGGAGGTTAAGAGGGTGGGGTTGGGGACACAGCTGCTAGGGAGAGAAAATTGGATTACAATACTGCTAGCATTCAAGGAAGCAGGAGAGACTCCAGAGAGTAACCCCAGCCACCAGATTCCCATCCATGCCCAGGTGAGCATCCTGGTTCTTCCTACAGAGCACAATTGTGGTTGGAAGGTGAGGTTGAAGGTTTTTATCATTGTCTAAAGACTGAATAGGAGACAAAGACGCGAAACGGAAGAGGCCTGCAGTTCTCTCCCAGGCCCAGCGGGGATTCCTCCCAAATGTTCTTAATCAGGCTGACAAGGAAACTCAGTGGAGAGTGCTCTTCAACAAAACAAAACAAAACAAAACAAAACAAAACAAAACAAAACAAAACAAAACGACCACATCTGAGCTTCTCAACAAACAAGTGTTAGCTGTCACCTTGCTAAGATGTCAGTCACTATGCAGGGGGCACAGTGTACAGAGCACTGGGGAGATCTGATGTACAGGAGGAGGGAACTTGGTACACAGACCTGGAGTAAACGTCCCTTTTAATTCACCAGCTTTAGTGAGCTTCTGTTGCTGAGGGTCAAAAGTAACAAGTATTTTCACTGCAGCCAACACCAGGGATCTGTGGGACCTGTCTCTGTTCTAAACAATTCAACATAATTCCTGCTCTAGCAGGCCATGCCCAGAATTCCTCACAATCATTTCTGTCTACATTTACCTATGTGGGGGTTTGAATACGAATGGTCTCCGTGGGCCTGAATGTTTGAATGTTAGTCATTAGGGAGTGGAATTGTTTGAAAGAATTAGAAGGATTAGGAGGTGTGGCCTTGTTGGAGGGAGTATGACCCTGAGGGTGGGCTTTGAGATTTCAAAAGACCACACTCCACACCCATCCTACTCTCTCTCTCTCTCTCTCTCTCTTTCTCCCCTCCCCCCTGCCCACTCCTGATGACTCTGTCCTCCTCATGTCCTCATGACTTCCTCCTGTCCCCTTCTCCCCTTTGCCTTTTCTTGGGCATCACTGTCCCTGGGTCGCAACAGCTAGTACTGTTGCTATGCTATCGTGTAATATTACATGTAATACATATTTCATATATACACATACACACCCTGAATTATAAGAGTGAGAATTATAATTGTTTGTAGTAGAAACTCGTGTATAAAGGATAAACATAAACTGTAAACAACAAAATAGCTTCAAGGTCTGCCACGGATATCTGGTCATGTCATTACAATTTGTATCCCTCTGGTGCATACATGCAGGCATGTATGTGTCTGTGTGTGTGTGTACACGTGTGGTTGTGTGTGTGTGTGTATGTGTGGTTTTCGTGTATGTATGGTGTATGTGTGGTGTGTGTGTATGTGTGGTGTGTGTGTGTGTGGTGCGTGTGTATGTGTGGTGTGTATGTGTACATGTGTGTGTGGTGTGTGTGTGTATGTGTGGTTTTCGTGTATGTATGGTGTATGTGTGGTGTGTGTGTATGTGTGATGCGTGTGTATGTGTAGTGTGTGTGTACATGTGTGTGTGTGGTGTGTGTGTATGTATGGTATATGTGTGGTGTGTGTATATGTAGTGTGTGTGTGCACATGTGTGTGTGAGGTATGTGTGTATATGTGTGGTGTATGTGTGGTGTGTGTATGTGTGGTATGTGTGTATGTGTGCATGTGTGTGCAATGTAAGTGTATGTATAGTATGTATATGTGTGATGTGTATGTACATCTGTGTGCATATGTGTGGTGTGTGTATGTGTGGGGTATGTAGGGTGTATGTGTGAGGTGTATGTGTGTATATGTGTGTATGTGTGGAGTATGTGTATGTGTGTGTGTATGTGTACATGTGTGTGTGGTGTGTGTGTATGTGTGGTGTATGTGTGGTGTGTATGTGTGTATATGTGTGTATGTGTGGAGTATGTGTATGTGTGTGTGTATGTGTGCATGTGTGTGTGGTGTGTGTGTATGTGTGGTGTGTGTATGTGTATGTGTAGTGTGTATAGTGTGTATGTAGGTGTACGTGTGTATATATGTGTGCATATGTGCATGTATGTGTGCATTATGTGGTATGTGTGTGTGTATGTGTGCATCTGTGTTTGTGTATGTGTGGTGTGTGCATATGTGTGGTGTGTGTATGTGTGGTGTGTGTGTGTGAGTACCTCGCTTGTGTAAACATACGGCATCATTATGCAATACTGGAGGTAGTGATTTATGACTCCTTTTGGCTGAGTAAAGTATGAAACATATTTTTCTCCTGTCTATTTTTTCTTTTTTCTTTTTCTTTCCTTTTGTCTCTCTTTTAGGCAGGATCTCGCTATTATTGAGCTCTAGCTGTCCTAGAACTCTCTATTAGATCAGGCTAGCCTCAAAATTCACAAAGAGCCTCTGTCTCCTGAGAGCTGGATTTAAAGGCATGCGCCACCACTGCCCAGCTCGGGGGTTAGTCTTCGAGAGCTAAGATGAAATCTAGTGTTTAGCTTATCTTCTTTTCTTAGTGTTGGGGATCAAGCCCAGGCCTTTGCATCTTCTAGGCTACAAGTGCCTTCTGCCCCTGAGCTTAAGCCTCATAGACTATTTCCTTTAACTGAATCTGTAGAAGTAAAAGGCAGGCACAACTATGAAACGTTTGCTATATCTGTCAAGTTGCCCTCCCCTCTTCTCTTCCTTTATCCACACAGTGGCGCCACCCATCACCACACACTTGCATGATGGGTTACATTCCTGTAGGCTCTTGGTGTCTGGTCTTCAGTGATCCATTTTCTGGCAGGACCCCACAGTAGAACTGGGGATTGGACTCGGGGTTTCATGCATGCTACCCAAGCATTCTACCAAGTGAGCGCATCCTTAACCTGTTTCATGCCCATCTTCCCCTCAGGTCTAGGGGTTCTAGAGACAAGGCGTTCAACTTGGTAGGCTTAGCACCGAGCACAG